>NC_045968.1:54253550-54553550 GCF_010909765.2 Amblyraja radiata
ATTTATCCAATAAGTCTGAGACAAGTTATGATATTCTTGTGTATATTTTTTCAATAGTCACCTATTTGAAAATATTTAAAATAATGATTATTTCTCAAATTATATTTTTGTTGTAATTGTGAAATGATAATAATTTTCCAGTTTCATTACATGTCTCCGTGGATCATAGGTGGCTAAATGTGATTACCTTAGATAGGGCATCTTGGTAGACATGAACGTGATGGGCCAAATAGTCAGTTTCCATGCTCTTTGAAGCTGTGACTATGAATAACTCCTGGTGCATATCAATGACATATGCTATGCCATTTTTAAATGAGGTTAATATTTTCAAAGTAATCTATGCAGGCTGATATTTAAGCCACGCAAGACTATAGGCTTTGTGACAAATTTACATGAGTCATCAATCGCTTTAAAAAATGTGCTTAGAATTTTCAATGTTTACGATCAAATTTGTAAAAAACAATAATAAGCAATCCACATTATGGCCAGTCAAAGGACTAATAAAATGGCAATTTTTTGAAAATTATGGTTTCGCTTTGTAATTACTGATCGGACACCATGACCCATTTGGTGGCACGGTTTTTGCAGCTCATAAATGGCAAGGGATGAGTCGCTGGATTCCAGCCTCTACATCTCACCATTGGTGCTTGGGAAAAGTCCAATTTTCCATACAAGCTGACAGTTGCCACCAGAGTGAAAACACACAGAGGAATTACTATCCCTTTACTCATTTATAAACTACTTTGTACTAACAATTCCAACCATCACAAAGAGAAGAATGTGTTACATTGCTGCTGAAGCCTGGATCATAACTGCACACAAAGCTTCCAATAGTGTTAGTGCAGATTTTCTTGACAGTTTGAGGTTGCTGGTTGTATATTCATCGATGTGTAAAGAAATAAGCGCAGTACTGCTGCAATGTTGACATTTGCCTACATTTCCAAAACTAGGCAGACAGACATATCTAATGTAAACAATGAAGGCTGTCTTCTAATCCCTGCAGAAGAATTGCATTGCATTTGGTCAACATGGAAGGTTATAATGAAATATGCATGCTCACGATTTGGATGTTTTGTCTCATCTTGTGAAATGACAGAAAAATTGCTAGCCTACATTGCACAGGTGGCTAATATACTTAGTTTAAATGGGTTTAAATCTACATCACCCATGTTCCACGTTGAATATTGTTTTCCATCTGTTAGAAACAATGAATATGACGTCTCTTACCATCACACAGCGAAGAGTTGGTTTGGTTACTTTTGAAGCCGTTGTTACAACTGCACAAGAAGCTTCCGATAGCGTTGGTGCAGATTTTGTTGACACTTTGAGGTGTTGGTTGCACATTCATCAATATCTGCAATTAAATGTCATGTTAAGTTCCTTGGCATAGCATGTGGCATTGCCAGCAGTAACTCATTTACTAATGTTCTGTTCTACAAGACAGCAGGATGACACTGCATGGTGGTGGCACAGTAAATTAAACTCGCCGTAAAAATATTTCTGTGACATTATAAAAGATATGAGCTGAGAGAGTCACTCTTCACTTCAAATCATCAGCATCAGAATGTCTTCTGATGTATATATCTTTGAAAAAATTGAATGAGTATTAATATTACCGGGCCATATTTTTGATTGGAGAGAGTAATTGTGAATTGTCGGAATTGAACTTCCCTAACAAATAATAATTAACCTAAATTTCTATGATACTGCAATAAAATATGATAATATTAAAGATTCACAGAGAAAGAAATGATAACCATTATAATTCAATATTAGGATGATACAAATACATTTGTGGGCACCTAGATTTGACAGGGCTGTAGTAACAATCATATTAAATGGTTGAACGTTTAGATGTTGGTTCCACATTCATCTATGTCTGGATCAAAATAAGTTGAAGTCATGTCAATAACAAAGTGTTGGAGCACATTGGTGGGTCTACATTCATGGAGTGTATGGGAAGTCATAATTTCAGTTCAGATCTCTTGATCAGCGTCGGCAATTGCTAGTGTATCCAAATGACGTCTGATACAGGTGTTTTGTATTTTTTGCTTTGCCAGCTGTAACTTTGTCACATAATTTCTGAATTGCAATAGGATTGCAGACTGTCATCATATTGTGACAGCACAACAATGGAGATGTCTTATGGGAAAATATTGGTTTTACTCTTATCAACATAACCAGTCTAGGAGAGCCACTCATTGCCACATAGAACATTGGCATCAGGATTCCTTTGTGATCACATCGCCATTGGGGAAATGGCCAAAATTCACAAAATGGCACAGGTTTCAACTACTGATTTCACAGGTAATAACGAAGGAAACATGCAATTTTAAGTTAATTAACAAATGAAAAGTTAACGATTTTTTCTAAATCTGCAGTATCTTAAGGTGACTGAAATCTATGTTTGACAATCTACGATGGACTGGGCAGCCTGGAATGCAACAATAAATAGTACTTGGAAAATCTGGGAAACCATCTGTTTTTAAAACATCTTACCATCACAAAGGGAAGAGTTGATCGCATTGCTGCTAAAGCCTGAATCACAACTGCACACAAAACTTCCGATTGAGTTGTTGCAGATTTGTTGACAGTTTGAAGTGTTAACTGCACATTCATTGATGTCTAGAGGGAAAACAGTGAATGAAGCCTCAATCACATCTCTTACATTTAATGTCACCAACTGAAACTCTCTCTCTCTGTTAATATCATGATTTACTGTAGACAATGTGACAATATTTGTTTTGTATCACCATTAATAAGTCTCCAATTATAATTAAATATTATCCCTTAAATCTGATGAAATATAACCTACCACAACCAGCGAGCAGCGGTGAACCATTAACTACCCGTTTGATGACCCTCAGATTATCCTTGATTGGGCTTTACTGGCACACATCCTTTTTTCTCCATTGTGAGAAACATTGTATTTGAAAATTCCTACCATCACAATTGGAAGAGTTGATCACATTGGTGCTGAAGCCTGGGTCACAACTACATACAAAGCTTCCGATTGTGTTGTTGCAGATTTGTTGACAGTTCGAGGTGTTGGTTCCACATTCATCAATGTCTGGAGGAAATAGAATGAATGACATGTCAAACATTGCAACATTCAACATACAGCTTTCAACACCTTCTACAGGTAAAGTATCCATCATGCGACTATTCTGAGCAAAGGGAATTATATCATTTTTCATTCATTAAGAGCAAAAGCTAAATATTAGGCCAACAAAGTTTTACAGCGCAGCAAGAACTGTCACTATTAAATATTATTCCACAACTAGAAACTGTGTGTGAAAATATCCTACCATCACAAAGCGAAGAGTTGGTCACATTGATGTTGAAACCTGGGTCACAACTACACACAAAGTTTCCGATTGTATTGGTGCAAATTTGTTGACAGTTCGAGGTGTTGGTTGCACATTCATCGATGTCTGGAGGAAACAAGATAAATGGCATGTCAAACACTTGCAAAACTTTAGTCTCTGCCACATAAAACTCTACCACTTGCAATCATAGGGTTCAAAAGAAAATACGCAATCCTACAACTGAAATCATATATTTATGTATTTACTTATTTATTTATCTTATAATTTTATTTATTAGAAGTAGTGTACATTACCAATAATATAAGACAAAATAACATAATACATTTCTTGTACCACTTCATATTTTAAACTTTAAAAAGAAGAAAAGTAAAGAAAGTAAGATAGGATTGTGAGTGTGCGAAAAAAGTGATCAAAAAAAGCCCCTTAGACACGAAGAGTTAGAAAAAAAAGTTAAGAAGTAAGCCATAGAAAAGAAAAAAGAGAAAAATAAACAGAAGCTATGTTAAAAGTAGAAAAAAGAGCTGAAAGGGATATACCAACTTCGTATTTTTCCTCCCCCCTCACCAAGTCCTGAAACCATTTATTTTCAGAGTTTTGTTGCACCTTATACTTGTGGTAAGTCGACAAATGAAGACCAAATCTTTTGGAAGTGGTCTGGTTTGCCTGCTAGCAGGAATCTCATATCTTCCAGGTGTAACGTTTCAGACATTTTTGAAATCCACATATTGTTGGTGTTGGGTCGTTTTTTCCAGAATTTAAGTATAAGTTTTTTTCCCATTATTAAACCGTAATTAAATAGGTTATTTTGGAATGCAGTTAGTTCAAGGCTGCCTTCCATTATTCCAACAAAAATCAATTCTGCACTCGGTATCAATTTTATTTTAAATATTTTTGTGAAAATTTCAAAAATTTCATTCCAAAATTTTTGCTTCTTGGGATAGACATTTATCACAGATAGGGGAGACATTAGGAAAAAGTTTACTTATTTTAGTTTGTAATATAGTCTATGTAAGGTTTTAAATTGAATTAGAGTATGTCTTACGTTAATCGGGCATTTATGCACATATAGCAAATGTTTATCCCACCTCTTTGGAAATTTTTATAGCTAGTTCTTGTTCCCAGTCTCTTCTAATACCATCGGATGATGGTATTTCGATATTTATGATGATGTTATACAAGTATGATATTAATTTAGCTGATTCGGCCTTTGTATTCATTGCTTCATCCAATAAGTCTGGAGACAAGTTATGATATTCTTGTGTATATTTTTTCAAATAGTCACCTATTTGAAAATATTTAAAATAATGATTATTTCTCAAATTATATTTTTGTTGTAATTGTTGAAATGATAATAATTTTCCAGTTTCATACATGTCTCCGTGGATCATAGGTGGCTAAATGTGATTACCTTAGATAGGGCATCTTGGTAGACATGAACGTGATGGGCCAAATAGTCAGTTTCCATGCTCTTTGAAGCTGTGACTATGAATTAACTCCTGGTGCATATCAATGACATATGCTATGCCATTTTTAAATGAGGTTTAATATTTTCAAAGTAATCTATGCAGGCTGATATTTAAGCCACGCAAGACTATGGCTTTGTGACAAAATTTACATGAGTAATCAATCGCTTTAAAAAATGGTGCTTAGAATTTTCAATGTTTACGATCAAATTTGTAAAAAAACAATAAAGCAATCCACATTATGGCCAGTCAAAGACTAATAAAATGGCAATTTTTTGAAAATTATGGTTTCGCTTTGTAATTACTGATCGACACCATGACCCATTTGGTGGCACGGTTTTGGCAGCTCATAAATGGCAAGGGATGAGTCGCTGGATTCCAGCCTCTACATCTCACCATTGGTGCTTGGGAAAAGTCCAATTTTCCATACAAGCTGACAGTTGCACCAGAGTGAAAACACACAGAGAATTACTATCCCTTTTACTCATTTATAAACTACTTTGTACTAAACAATTCCAACCATCACAAAGAGAAGAATGTGTTACATTGATGCTGAAGCCTGGATCATAACTGCACACAAAGCTTCCAATAGTGTTAGTGCAGATTTCTTGACAGTTTGAGGTGCTGGTTGTATATTCATCGATGTGTAAAGAAATAAGCACAGTTACTCCTGCTGCAAATTGTTGACATTTGCCTATACATTTCCAAACTAGGCAGACAGACATATCTAATGTAAACAATGAAGGCTGTCTTCTAATCCTGGCAGAAGAATTGCATTGCATCTTGGTCAACATGGAAGGTATAATGAAATATGCATGCTCACGATTTGGATGTTTTGTCTCATCTTGTGAAATTGACAGAAAAATTGCTAGCCTACATTGCACAGGTGGCTAATATACTTTAGTTTAAATGGGTTTAAATCTACATCACCCATGTTCCACGTTGAATATTGTTTTCCATCTGTTAGAAACAATGAATATGACGTCTCTTACCATCACACAGCGAAGAGTTGGTTTGGTTACTTTTGAAGCCGTTGTTACAACTGCACAAGAAGCTTCCGATAGCGTTGGTGCAGATTTGTTGACACTTTGAGGTGTTGGTTGCACATTCATCAATATCTGCAATTAAATGTCATGTTAAGTTCTTGCATAGCATGTGGCATTGCCAGCAGTAACTCATTTACTTAATGTTCTGTTCTACAAAGACAGCAGGATGACACTGCATGGTGGTGGCACAGTAAATTAAACTCGCCGTAAAAATATTTCTGTGACATTATAAAAGATATGAGCTGAGAGAGTCACTCTTCACTTCAAATATCATCAGCATCAGAATGTCTTCTGATGTATATATCTTTGAAAAAATTGAATGAGTATTAATATTTACCGGGCCATATTTTGATTGGAGAGAGTAATGTGAATTGTCGGAATTGAACTTCCCTAACAAATAATAATTAACCTAAATTTCTATGATACTGCAATAAAATATGATAATATTAAAGATTCACAGAGAAAGAAATGATAACCATTATAATTCAATATTAGGATGATACAAATACATTTGTGGGGCACCTAGATTTGACAGGGCTGTAGTAACAATCATATTAAATGGTTGAACGTTTAAGATGTTGGTTCCACATTCATCTATGTCTGGATCAAAATAAGTTGAAGTCATGTCAAATAACAAAGTGTTGGAGCACATTGGTGGGTCTACATTCCTGGAGTGTATGGGAAGTCATAATTTCAGTTCAGATCTCTTGATCAGCGTCGGCAATTGCTAGTGTATCCAAATGACGTCTGATACAGGTGTTTTGTATTTTGCTTTGCCAGCTGTAACTTTGTCACATAATTTCTGAATTGCAATAGATTGCAGACTGTCATCATATTGTGACAGCACAACAAATGGAGATGTCTTATGGGAAAATATTGGTTTTACTCTTATCAACATAACCAGGTCTAGGAGAGCCACTCATTGCCACATAGAACATTGGCATCAGGATTCCTTTGTGATCACATCGCCATTGGGGAAATGGCCAAAATTCACAAAATGGCACAGGTTTCAACTACTGATTTCACAGGGTAATAACGAAGGAAACATGCAATTTTAAGTTAATTAACAAATGAAAAGTTAACGATTTTTCTAAATCTGCAGTATCTTAAGGTGACTGAAATCTATGTTTGACAATCTACGATGGACTGGGCAGCCTGGAATGCAACAATAAATAGTACTTGGAAAATCTGGGAAACCATCTGTTTTTAAAACATCTTACCATCACAAAGGGAAGAGTTGATCGCATTGCTGCTAAAGCCTGAATCACAACTGCACACAAAACTTCCGATTGAGTTGTTGCAGATTTGTTGACAGTTTGAAGTGTTAACTGCACATTCATTGATGTCTAGAGGGAAAACAGTGAATGAAGCCTCAATCACATCTCTTACATTTAATGTCACCAACTGAAACTCTCTCTCTCTGTTAATATCATGATTTACTGTAGACAATGTGACAATATTTGTTTTGTATCACCATTAATAAGTCTCCAATTATAATTAAATATTATCCCTTAAATCTGATGAAATATAACCTACCACAACCAGCGAGCAGCGGTGAACCATTAACTACCCGTTTGATGACCCTCAGATTATCCTTGATTGGGCTTTACTGGCTTTACCTTGCAATGAACATTATTTCCTTATCATATGTTTCTACATTGTAAATAGATCAATTGTTATCATGTATTGTCATTCTGGTGATTGGTTAGCACGCAACAAAAGCTTTTCAATGAACCTCGACACACGTGACAATAAACTAAACTGAACTTTACATTGGCTTTGGGAAATGGAAGGAGTATTGAAAGATGGATGTTCATGATTCAGTTAACATAGACTCACACTAAGAAATTGTGGATGTGTTGCTGACCCCAGATTATCAGGGTAAATAATATGCTTTGTTCTGGAAGGACAGCAGATGCTGCTTTACATAAAAAGAAACAAAGTGCTGGGAAAATTGCACACAAAGCTTCCATCAGGCAGCATCTCTGGAGAACATGGATTGGAGAAGTTTCAGTCGGGAATATATTTGGTTTAACCGCGCCGTCAAATCTACTTGACCAACAACCGCATTAAATATTCCTACCATCACAGTGTGAAGAGTTGGTCACATTGGTACTGAAACCCGGGTCACAACTGCACACAAAGCTTCCATTTGTGTTGGTGCAGACTTGTTCACAGTTTGAGATGTTGGTTCCACATTCATCGATATCTGGAGGAAAACAAGTGATCAAAATATTAAATATTTGCACATTATTTGGCTTTGCTGAAGTAATCTTTCTCACTTAATATTCTGAACTAGACTAGTCTGCAGGACGTTGTTGTACAATGCCAACACTGGATGTGGTGCTGACCCCCATAAAAATATTGCTTTGACTTTTTAATTATTACAATGTGTGTGTACTGGCTTGCCTTCATATATCATTGAGATCAGAATGCCTTCATATTTACATATCCTTTGGAGAAATTGCATATATATTGAAATATTCCCAAAGGGGAGGATGAACAGCCAGAAGTTATGCATGTTGGAACAAAAGGCATAGGTAGGAAGAGGGATGAGGTCTTGCAAAATGAATATAGACAGTTTGGCAGGATTAAAAAGCAGGACATACAGGGTAGTAGCTTCCAATTTAAGAGGATGGAATTAGATAGGACCTTTGAGGAATATAGAGAAAAGAGTAAATTACTCAAACAGGTGTTTAGAATGACTAAATTGGACCACAAATGGTTTCTAGCAAAGGGATTAAACTAAATGGGGAGAAGGCAGGAGCGACCTGCCTTCTATCCACAGAACTGATAGGACAGATGAATGCATGGCTCAGGAATTGGTGCAGGGGACATGGGTTCTGATTTATAGACCATTGAGATCTATTCTGGGGAGAAGGCAGGAACTGGGTACCGATTGTGGATGATCAGCCATGATCACATTGAATGGATTAAAGGGCTGTATGGCCTACTCCTGCACCTTTTGTCCATTGTCTATTGTCTGAATCCAAACGCATCAATGCCTACATGAAAAACAAGAGAGTAACAGTATCATGGATAAAGCAGGGAACATGTGCTCCAAGAAAATACCCTCTTGAAAGTGGCAACACAAGTAGATAGAGTGGTAAAGAAGGTACAGTACATGGTATACTTGCTTTCACTGGTGGGTCTTTGAGTATAAGAGTCAGAAAGTTATGGTGTTGCATTGAAGGACATTTGTTAGGCTGCATTTGGAGTCTTGTGTGCGGCCGTGTATAGAAACAATGTGGAGGTATTAGAATGGGGAGTGAGGATGTTTACAACAATGATATACAGATTAGTGGGTAGTAGCTCCAGGAGGAGTTGGGTAGAATTGCATTGTTATTTCAGGCAGGGTGAAAGAAGACCTGATAGAATAAGGTAAAGTTACGAGAGGCATAGTTAGTATACAGTTAGAACCTTTTTCTTTGGATGGAAAATCAAAGACTAGAAGGCATTGCTTTAAAGGAGAAGGGACAAGATTGATGAAGATGTACGATGTACGTTTTTTTACATTGGTGAGGCTGGTGAGTGCCTGGAATGTGCTCACGGGGAGGGGGAAAGATGCAGATATGATAGAGGCATTTCTGAGGATTTTGGATAGGCACATGGATATGCACCTACCGTCACAAATCGAAGGGTTGGTCAAATTAGTGCTGAAACCCGGAATACAACTGCATACAAAGCTTCCGATTGTGTTGGTGCAGATTTGTTGGCAGTATGAGATGTTGGTTCCACATTCATTGATATCTAGATGGAAAACAGATTGTGATACATCGATAATGTATGTAACATTTAGTTTGCCAAGTGAATTTCTCACTCTTAATATTGTGATTAACTATAGACAATAGGATGTGTCTATATTGGCCTAAGCAGTTTCTATCAAATTTATTGTTTTGATGCTTTGAAACTTTATATCACATTGTAAAGGTAACTATTATAATTTATTTTACAGGGCGTCAAATCTACGTGGCCCAACAGCCATATTGAACATCGTTCACAATCTGTGAGAAACAAAGCTTTTGAACCTTCCTACCATCACAGAGTGAAGAGTTGATCACATTGGTGCTGAAACCTGGGTCACAACTGCACATGAAGCTTCCGTTTGTGTTGATGCAGACTTGTTCACAGTTTGAGGTGTTGGTTTTACATTCTTCAATATCTGGAGGAAAACAAGTGACCGAAATGTAAAAAACTTCCATGTTATTTGGGGAGGATGCTGAAGTAAAAGTTGTCACAATATTCTGAACTAGAATAGTCCGCAGGATGTCGCTATACAATGTGCACAACCCTCTAATAAATATTGCTTTCAACTTATTGCGATGTGAGTATTCTGCCTTTGCCTTCATATATCATTGAGATCTGTCTTTATATTTACATGCCCTTTGATGAATCTAAGATGGACTGGCCAGCCTGAAATGCAACAATAAATAGTACATGCAAAATCTGAGAAATCATCTGTTTTAAAACATCCTACCATCACAAAGGGAAGAGTTGGTCACATTCAATATCTCTGTCTCACCTAGATTTTACAGGGCAGTTATAACCATATAATAATAACCATATAACAATTACAGCACGGAAACAGGCCATCTCGACCCTTCTAGTCCGTGCCGAACACGTATTCTCCCCTAGTCCCATATACCTGCGCTCAGACCATAACCCTCCATTCCTTTCCCGTCCATATAACTATCCAATTTATTTTTCAATTATAATAAACGAACCTGCCTCCACCACCTTCCCTGGAAGCTCATTCCACACAGCCACCACTCTCTGAGTAAAGAAGTTCCCCCTCATGTTACCCCTAAACTTCTGTCCCTTAATTCTCAAGTCATGTCCCCTTGTTTGAATCTTCCCTACTCTCAGTGGGAAAAGCTTATCTACGTCAACTCTATCTATCCCTCTCATCATTTTAAAGACCTCTATCAAGTCCCCCCTTAACCTTCTGCGCTCCAAAGAATAAAGCCCTAACTTGTTCAACATTTCTCTGTAACTTAGTTGCTGAAACCCAGGCAACATTCTAGTAAATCTCCTCTGTACTCTCTCTATTTTGTTGACATCCTTCCTATAATTAGGCGACCAAAATTGTACCCCATACTCCAGAATTGGCCTCACCAATGCCTTGTACAATTTTAACATTACATCCCAACTTCTATACTCAATGCTCTGATTTATAAAGGCCAGCACACCAAAAGCTTTCTTTACCACCCTATCTACATGAGATTCCACTTTCAGGGAACTGTGCACAGTTATTCCCAGATCCCTCTGTTCACCTGCATTCTTCAATTCCCTACCCTTTACCATGTACGTCCTATTTTGATTTGTCCTGCCATGATGTAGCACCTCACACTTATCAGCATTAAACTCCATCTGCCATCTTTCAGTCCACTCTTCCAACTGGCATAAATCTCTCTGTAGACTTTGAAAATCTACTTCATTATCCACAACCCCACCTATCTTAGTATCATCTGCATACTTACTAATCCAATTTACCACACCATCATCCAGATCATTGATGTACATGATAAACAACAGTGGACCCAGCACAGATCCCTGTGGCACCCCACTATTCACTGGCCTCCAACCTGACAAACAACCATCCACCATTACTCTCTGGCATCTCCCATTCAGCCACTGTTGAATCCATCTTGCTACTCCACCATTAATACCCAACCATTGAACCTTCTTAACCAACCTTCCATGAGGAACCTTGTCAAAGGCCTTACTGAAGTCCATATATACAACATCCACTGCTTTACCCTCATCAATTTCCCGAGTAACCTCTTCAAAACATTCAAGAAGGTTAGTCAAACATGACCTTCCAGGCACAAATCCATGTTGACTGTTCCTAATCAGACCCTGTTTATCCAGATGCTTATATATATTATCTCTAAGTATCCTTTCCATTAATTTGCCCACCACTGATGTCAAACTAACAGGTCTGTAATTGCTAGGTTTACTCTTAGACCCCTTTTTAAACAATGGAACAACATGCGCAGTACGCCAATCCTCCGGCACTATTCCCGTTTCTAATGACATTTGAAATATTTCTGTCATGGCCCCTGCTATTTCTACACTAACTTCCCTCAATGTCCTAGGGAATATCCTGTCCGGACCTGGAGACTTATCCACTTTTATATTTCTCAAAAGTGTTAGTACTTCCTCTTCTTTGAATCTCATAGTTTCCATAGCTACTCTACTTGTTTCCCTTACCTCACATAATTCAATATCCTTCTCCTTGGTGAATACCGAAGAAAATAAATTGTTCAATATCTCCCCCATCACTTTTGGCTCTGCAGATAGCTGTCCACTCTGACTCTTTAATGGACAATTTTATCCCTCGTTATCCTTTTGCTATTAATATAGCTGTAGAAACCCTTTGGGTTTACTTTCACCTTACTTGCCAAAGCAACCTCATATCTTCTTTTAGATTTTCTAATTTCTTTCTTAAGATTCTTTTTACATTCTTTATACTCCTCAAGCACCTCATTTACTCCATGCTGCCTATAATTATTGTAGATCTCCCTCTTTTTCCGAACCAAGTGTCCAATTTCCCTTGAAAACCATGGCTCTTTCCGATTTTTACTATTTCCTTTCAACCGAACAGGGACATAAAGATTCTGTACTCTTAAAATTTCACCTTTAAATGTACTCCATTTCTCTTCCACATCTTTCCCATAAAAGAAAATGTCCCAATTTACTCCTTTTAAATCCTTTCGCATCTCCTCAAAGTTAGCCTTTCTCCAATCAAAAATCACAACCCTAGGTCCGGTTCTGACCCTCTCCATAATTATACTATCACATTAAATATTTTTATTTAAATCTGAGAAACTATGTGTGCGAAAACACCTACCATCACAAAGTGAAGGGTTGGTCAAATTGATTCTGAAGCCTGGGCTACAACTGCACAGGAAGCTTCCGATTGTGTTGGTGCAGTTTTGTTGACAGCTTGAGGTGCCGGCTACACACTCATTGATGTCTGGAAGAAAACCAGCGAATGTTTCAAACTCCTGTATTGCAATTGTGTTTGCCAACTGTATGCTTGTCACACTCTGAACAGCAGTAGATTGCAGGCTGTCATTATACACAATATACTCTTAAGGGGTTGGACAGGCTAGATGCAGGAAGATTGTTCCCGATGTTGGGGAAGTCCAGAACAAGGGGTCACAGTTTAAGGATAAGGGGGAAATCTTTTAGGACCGAGATGAGGAAAACATTTTTCACACAGAGAGTGGTGAATCTCTGGAATTCTCTGCCACAGAAGGTAGTTGAGGCCAGTTCATTGGCTGTATTTAAGAGGGAGTTAGATGTGGCCCTTGTGGCTAAACGGATCAGGGGGTATGGAGAGAAGGCAGGTACAGGATACTGAGTTGGATTATCAGCCATGATCATATTGAATGGCGGTGCAGGTTCGAAGGGCCGAATGGCCTACTCCTGCACCTATTTTCTATGTCTATGTCAATGTTTAATGTACAGAAGACCATATCGAGAGCACCAAATGCAATAGACATGGTTGGACGAAGTGCAGGTGAATCTCTGTCTCAGCTAGAAGTACCTTTACGTCCCAGGTTGGAGATAAGGGAGGAGGGAAAGTACCTAGGGAGGTGAAAGCATGGCTAGAGAGCAAAGAGTGTTAAGAAATTGTTGAAGATTTGCTTTCTTTAAATATTTCTATTTTACCCATGTTTTAACATTTCTCCTGCTAGAAAAATAACTGCAGCATGGACTCACAGGGAATGAAATGATACACTTTTTCATCCAATGTTAACATGGCACACATCCTTTTTTCCCCATTGTGAGAAACATTGCATTTGAAAATTCCTACCATCACAAATGAAAGAGTTGATCACATTGGTGCTGAAGCCTGGGTCACAACTACACACGAAGCTTCCGATTGTGTTGTTGCAGATTTGTTGACAGTTCGAGCTGTTGGTTCCACATTCATCAATGTCTGGAGGAAATGGAATGAATGACATGTCAAACATTGCAACATTCAACTTTCAACACCTTCTACAGGTAAAGTATCCATCATGCAACTACTCTGCACAAAGGGAATTATATCCTTTTTCATTCATTAAGAGCAAAAGCTAAATATTAGGCCAACAAAGTTTTACAGTGCAGCAAGAAATTTCACTATTAAATATTGTTCCACAACTCCTAGAAACTGAGTGTTAAAATCTCCTACCATCACAAAGCGAAGAGTTGGTCACATTGATGCTGAAGCCCGGGTCACAACTACACACAAAGTTTCCGATTGTGTTGGTGCAGATTTGTTGGCAGTTTGAGGTGTTGGTTGCACATTCATCGATGTCTGGAAGAAACAAGATAAATGGCATGTCAAACACTTGCAAAATGTTTGTCTCGGCCACATAAAACTCTACCATTTGCAATCATAAGGTTCAAAAGAAGATACGCAATTCTACAACTGAAATCATTTATCCAGGAATTAATGAACCTATCAAGAGAGGCAAAGTGTTAGCTCATTTAAAATAATTGAAAACAGATATAATATTTCTCCAGGAGACACATCTTAAAAAGGAAGCACAACACAGATTGAAATCAAAATGGATTGCTAAAGCATACCACTCTTCATTCTCACATAAATCAAGAGGTGTTGCAATATTAATTCGTAAAGGTATACCCTTTAAACATATATCAACGATAGAAGACATTGAAGGCAGATATATTGTAATAATAGGGGAGTTATACTTAAAAAAGGTGACTCTCCTCAATGTGTATGGACCAAATTTTGACAGCCCTCTGTTTTTTAAGAGAATTCTTAACAATATCCCGGAAGGTACACAACAAAACTTAATAATCGGTGGAGATTTAAATTGCACTTTGGATGCTTGTTTGGATAGATCATCAACTCAAAGAAAACTAAAATCTCGATCAAGTGAATTTTTAAATTCATACATTAATACTACTAATATTAAGGACGTTTGGAGAATTGAAAATCCATCGGGCCGAGAATATTCATTTTACTCACCAGTACATAAAACTTACTCAAGGATAGACTATTTTTTAGTAGATTCAAAACTTATCCCATTTACCTATAACTCACAATATCATAACATCATAATCTCAGACCACGCCCCATTAACATTTATGATCAAAGTAACGGAATGGCAGAGACACAGTCACAATGGAGATTTAATCCCCAAATCTTAAAAGATAAGTCATGTAATGAATACCTAGTAAAACAGATTAAAATGTTTTTTGAGGCTAACGATAGCCCTGAAATCTCTGCCTCCCTTCTTTGGGAAACATTTAAAGCATTTGTACGAGGAGCATTAATTTCTTCCCAATCATTTTTTAATAAAGAGAATAGGGCCAAACAACAGAAACTGGAAATGGAAATAAAGCAATTAGACACAGAAAATGCAGCAGCACCATCCACGATAAAACACAATAAAATTGCAGTATTGAAATATAAATTAAACAAGATTTATTCAGACCAAGTTATAAAACTTTATCAACATACAAAACAATTAAATTTTGAATTTGGTGACAAACCACAAAAACTATTAGCGCGTCAACTTCGCAAATTGGATGGGGAAAAAACAATATACAAAATTAGAACAGACAAGGGAGAAACATTAACACTGCCTAAAGATATTAATGATAGATTTCTACAATACTACCAAAAATTGTATTCATCTAAAATAACAGAACAATCAACGGGAATGGAAACATTTTTACAGAATTGTAAGTTTGCGGGTCTAGATCAGAAAGAGAGAGAATTGCTAGGGGCTGAAATTACGATAAAAGACATTGAAGAATCAATAAAGTCCTTAAAAAACGGAAAGTCGGCAGGACCCGATGGTCTAAATTCGGAATTTTATAAAAAAAATTATGATTTGCTTTCCCCACGCCTACAGACAATGTACAAATACGCATATACTCAACAGAAACTCCCAGAAACTCTAAATGAATCTACAATCATACTTATACCAAAAACGGACAAGGATCTTGAAGACCCAGGTTCATACAGAGCTATAGCCCTCTTAAATACTGATCAGAAAATATTAACTAAGATTCTATCTAATAGATTGAGCTTAGTGATCAGCAAATTAATACATCCCGACCAAACAGGGTTTATCCCCAAACGGTATTCATTTTATAATCTGAGAAGATTATTTAATATTATATACTCCAATAGAATCCCTAACGCAGAGCTAGCAATTATCTCGTTAGATGCTGAAAAAGCATTTGACCAGGTAGAATGGCCATATTTATTTTCGGTGATGGAAATTTTTCAACTAGGAGAGAAGTACTGTACATGGGTTAAATTGTTATATTCTAATCCAACAGCTAGAATATTAACAAACAAAATGTTATCAACTAAATTTAATCTCTCTAGAGGCTGTAGACAAGGATGCTCACTATCCCCACTATTATTTGCTCTTGCAATCGAACCTCTAGCAGAAAGCGTTAGAAACCATCCAGGAATATTTGGATACAATACTAGAGACACAAGGAATAAAATCTCCTTATATGCAGATGATATACTAATATATATTACAAAATTAGAAACTAGTATTCCAAACCTATTAAATCTAATAACTCAATTTGGTCAGTTTTCGGGATATAGAATCAATTGGAATAAAAGCGAAATCATGCCAATAACAAAATTCAATTTACATACAATACAACAATCCCCTTTTAAAATAGTTAAAGATAAATTTAAATACTTAGGAATCTATGTAACTAAGACATATACCTCTTTATTTAAACTAAATTTCCCACCCTTACTGAATAAACTACATAAGAATATTCAATACTGGAAAACACTCCCCATTTCTATGCTTGGGAGAATTAATGCTATAAAAATGATTTTTTTACCGCAACTGCTGTACCTACTTCAATTAATTCCGATGTATATCCCAAAAACTTTTTTCAAAAAAGTCGATTCCATTGTTACAAGTTTTGTCTGGGATTATAAGAATCATAGAATAAGTAAAAAACATTTATGTAAATCAAAGATAAATGGAGGTCTGGCTTTGCCAAATTTCTTATTTTATTTCTGGGCAGTCCATATTAAAAACATGAATTTCTGGCTGGAAGAAATGGAACAACCAGATTGGCTAATGATGGAAAAGGAAGACTGTCTACCTTTTGAAATTGGACCGATCATATTTGCCCCCACAAAACTGCACAAAAAAACCTATAAAGAAAACCCCATAATACATAGTGGATTACGAATTTGGAAACAAATAAAAAAAGATTTAAAATTGAATAATATACCACTCTGCCTTTCCATTGTAAATAATCCTTTGTTCAAATCATCCTTTATGGACAAAGGTTTCACACAATGGAAAAATTATGGAATCAAAAATATAGGACATCTTTATGGGAAAGGTACTTTTCTTTCATTTCAAGAGTTACAACAGAATTATGGACTGCACTCAAATAATTTCTTCAGATATCTACAAATTAGAGATTATGTTAAATCTAATACACAAGTCTACAGGAATAGGGAATCAGAAATTCTTGATGAATGTCTGAACAAGCATCCTAATACTGAAAAACTAATAGCTTATATTTATAACACCCTACTAAACAACGAGGTACCACCGACCGAACCATATAGATACAAATGGGAAAATGAAATAGGTCATCCTATCACGAAAGATATGTGGGACGAAACTTTACAAGAAATACATCAATGTTCATTAAATGCCAGACATACTTTAATACAATTCAAGGTCTTACATAGACTACACTTCTCTAAAATAAAACTAAATAGAATCTTCCCACAAATCTCTCCTATTTGTGATAAATGTCTACATTTAGAGGCTAATTTAACACATACGTTTGCAAACTGTATAAAACTTAAACATTTCTGGACTGATATTTTTGAAATAATTTCAGAAGTTATTAATACAAAACTGGACCCAGACACAAAATTAATAATACTTGGAATATCAGAACAAAGCTTAACACTCACACCAAACCAAATAAATTTCCTCAACTACAGTATAATAACCGGAAAAAAATTAATATTAAAATTTTGGAAAGGCCCTACAACCCCCACAATTAAAATGTGGATTACGGAAATGTCGGAGACCCTATACTTAGAAAGAATTAGACTTGTCTTAATGGACAAACAAGATCTTTTCCATAAAATTTGGGCTCCATTCATTAACTATCTGAAGGGATAGATTGGCACAGCACGAGGACCCAGCTGAAACTTGAACTCAGGAACAGATGAAAAGCTATACTTTATAACCTACGAACCTATCTCCATTGATGTATTACATGTAACCCATTCCACCTCCCTTGTTTTTCTGTTGTATTTTTTTTTGCTTTCTTTTTTATTTGTAACTTTCTACCCTCTCTCTTTCCCTCTTTCTATAAAAAATAAAAACACTAGAAGCAGAAGTAATTGATAATGGAAAATTTTAATAATGTATGACTGATGTATATGAAAAGTTTTTTTACTATAATATGTAACTACATTTTATAATATGTCTACTTCTAATAAATAAATTAAAAAAAATAAAAATAAAAAAAATAAAATAAAAAATAAATAAAACACCTTTAAAATAAAACACCTGGCAGAAAGGTGACCCATTCATGCATAACATTTTTTTTTTTTAAAAAGAAAAAAAAAAAGAAATCATTTATCCCTACTTTTAACTTCCAACTGCAGGAAATGTACTAATTCCCTGAAGACTCACAGCGAATAATATGTTATCCTCTTATTCATTGTTAAATTGATAGTTCTGCAATTTATTACAGTGTAGCACAAATGCCAAGGTTATATATTATCCCCCTAGTCTGGGAAAATATGTGCTTGAAACTATCCTACCATCACAAAGCGAAGAATTGGTCACATTAATGGTGAACCCTCGGTAACAACTGCACAGGGAGCTTCCGATTGAGTTGGTGCAGTTTTGTTGACAGTTTGAGGTGTTGGTTACACATTCATCGATATCTGGAGAAATAAGCTCAGTTACTCAGACAGAGCAATACCTTGAGGAAGGTACAATGACTTCAAATTGATAGACAAGTGCCTATCAGGCTCGTTTCGAGGAATATGGACCAAAGGTGGCTAAATGTGACTACCTTAGATAGGGCATCTTGGTAGACATGAACGTGACATGGGCCAAATAGTCAGTTGCCATGCTCTTTGAAGCTGTGACTATGATTCAACTCCTGGTTGCATATCAATGACATGCTGCACCATTTTTAAATGAGGTCTAATATTTTCAAATTAATCTATGCAGGCTGACTTTTAAGCCATGCAAGACTATAGCTTTGTGACAAAATTTACATGAGTAATCAATCGCTTTAAAAAATGGTGCTTAGAATTTTCAATGTTTACGATCAAATTTGTAAAAAACAATAAAGCAATCCACATTATGGCCAGTCAAAGACTGTAATAAAATGTCAATTTTTTGAAAATTATGGTTTCGCCTCGTAATTACTGATAGACACCATGACCCATTTGGTGGCACGGTTTTGGCAGCTCACAAATGGCAAGGGATGAGTCGCTGGATTCCAGCCTCTACATCTCACCATTGGTGTTTGGGAAAAGTTCAATTTGCCATACAAGCTGACAGTTGCACCAGAGTGAAAACACACAGAGAACTACTATCCCTTTTACACATTTATAAACTACTTTGTACTAAACAATTCCAACCATCACAAAGAGAAGAATGTGTTACATTGATGCTGAAGCCTGGATCATAACTGCACACAAAGCTTCCAATAGTGTTAGTGCAGATTTCTTGACAGTTTGAGGTGCTGGTTGCACATTCATCGATGTGTAAAGAAATAAGCACAGTTACTCCTGCTGCAAATTGTTGACATTTGCCTATATATTTCCAAACTAGGCAGACAGACATATCTAATGTAAACAATGAAGGCTGTCTTCTAATCCTGGCAGAAGAATTGCATTGCATCTTGGTCAACATGGAAGGTATAATGAAATATGCATGCGCACGATTTGGATATTTTGTCTCATCTTGTGAAATTGACAGAAAAATTGCTAGCCTACATTGCACAGGTGGCTAATATACTTTAGTTTAAGTGGGTTTAAATCTACAGGACCCATGTTCCACATTGAATATTGTTTTCCATCTGTTAGAAACAATGAATATGACGTCTCTTACCATCACACAATGAAGAGTTGGTTCGGTTACTTTTGAAGCCGTTGTTGCAACTGCACAAGAAGCTTCCGATTGTGTTGGTGCAGATTTGTTGACACTTTGAGGTGTTGGTTGCACATTCATCGATATCTGCAATTAAATGTCATGTTAAGTTCTTGCATAGCATGTGGCATTGCCAGCAGTAACTCATTCACTTAGTGTTCTGTTCTACAAAGACAGCAGGATGACACTGCATGGTGGTGGCACAGTAAATTAAGCTCTCCGTAAACATATTGCTGTGACATTATAAAACATATGAGCTGAGAGAGTCACTCTTCACTTCAAATATCATCAGCATCAGAATGTCTTCAGATTTATATATCTTTGAAAATATTGCATGAGTATTAATATTTACCGGGCCATATTTTGATTAGAGAGAGTAATGTGAATTGTCAGAATTGAACTTCCCTAACAAATAATAATTAACCAAAATTTCTATGATACTGCAATAAAATATGATAATATTAAAGATTCACAGAGAAAGAAATGATAACCATTATAATTCAATATTAGGATGATACAAATACATTTGTGGGGCCACCTAGATTTGACAGGGCTGTAGTAACAATCATATTAAATGGTTGAACGTTTAAGATGTTGGTTCCACATTCATCTATGTCTGGATCAAAATAAGTTGAAGTCATGTAAAATAACAAAATGTTGGAGCACATTGGTGGGTCTACATTCCTGGAGAGAATGGGAAGACATCATTTCAGTTCAGATCTCTTGATCAGTGTCGACAATTGCTAGTGCATCCAAATGACGTCTGATACAGGTGTTTTGTATTTAACTTTGCCAGCTGTAACTTTGTCACATAATTTCTGAATTGCAAAAGATTGTAGACTGTCATCATATTTTGACAGCACAACAAATGGAGATGTCTTATGGGAAAATATTGGTTTTACTCTTATCAATATAACCAGGTCAAGGAGAGCCACTCATTGCCACATAGAACGTTGGCATAAGGATTCCTTTGTGATCACATCGCCATTGGAGAAATGGCCAAAATATTGAAAAGCACAGGTTTCAACTACTGATTTCACAGGGTAATAAAGAAGGAAACATGCAATTTTAAGTTAATTAACGTATGAAAAATTAACAATGTTTCTAAATCTGCAGTATCTTAAGGTGACTGAAATCTATGTTTGACAATCTACGATGGACTGGGCAGCCTGGATTGCAACAATAAACAGTACTTGCAAAATCTTGGAAACCATCTGTTTTAAAACATCCTACCATCACAAAGGGAAGAGTTGATCGCATTGCTGCTGAAGCCCGAATCACAACTGCACACAAAACTTCCGATTGAGTTGTTGCAGATTTGTTGACAGTTTGAAGTGTTAGCTGCACATTCATTGATGTCTAGAGGGAAAACAGTGAATGAGGCCTCAATCACATCTCTTACATTTAATGTCACCAACTGAAACTCTCTCTCTCTGTTAATATCATGATTTACTGTAGACAATGTGACAATATTTGTTTTGTATCACCATTAATAAGTCTCCAATTATAATTAAATATTATCCCTTAAATCTGATGAAATATAACCTACCACAACCAGCGAGCAGCGGTGAACCATTAACTACCCGTTTGATGACCCTCAGATTATCCTTGATTGGGCTTTACTGGCTTTACCTTGCAATGAACATTATTTCCTTATCATATGTTTCTACATTGTAAATAGATCAATTGTTATCATGTATTGTCATTCTGGTGATTGGTTAGCACGCAACAAAAGCTTTTCAATGAACCTCGACACGCGTGACAATAAACTAAACTGAACTTTACATTGGCTTTGGAAAATGGAAGGAGTATTGAAAGATGGATGTTCATGATTCAGTTAACATCAAAGGTTCAAAGGTTCAAAGGTTGATTTATTGTCACATACACCTAGATGTAGTGAAATTCTTTTTGCCAATGCAGCACATAAAAAAGAATACAAACATAACAATAATAAATAGCTTTAACATAAAAAAAACATCCCCCCACAATGGTTCCCATTATGGGGGAAGGCACAAAGTCCAGTCCCATCCCCAATGTCCACCCATAGTCGGGCCTATTGAGGCCTCCACAGTTGCCTCTACGGAGGCCCGATGTTCCAGGCCGTCCTCGCCGGGTGATGATGTTCCGGCGTCGGGAGAGTCCTCTCAGCGGCATGGGAACCCTGGAACGGCCGCCTCCCTACTCGAGACCATGGCTTCCGGAGCCGACAAGGCCGCGCCGAATGGAGCTCAACTGGCGATCTCGTTGAGAGATCCCAGGCTCCCGATGGAAAGTTCAGCGCCGCCGCCCGCAGCCACTCCACAGACCCGCAGCTCCGCAACGGACCCAGCTCACCGGAGTTCCAGCTCAGTGACTCAGGCAAGGCACCGCCCGCCCCGCAATGGCGCTCCAGCACTGCACCGCCGTCCTCAGACCCGCAGCCCCGCCGCCGCCGATGCCGGTGCCGCCGATGCTGGTGCCGCCGCCGCCGCCGCCGATGCCGATGCCGAGGCTCCGGGCGGTCCCCTCAGGAAATGCCGCTCCAGGCCCGCTGGTAGGCCGCGAGGACGGGTCGAAAGTGCAGCCCGGAGAAAAGCTGCATCTCCGACCAGGTAGGGACCCTGAAAATTAGTTTCCCCCTTCCTCCCCACACATAAAAAAGCTAGAACTCCTTAAAAATAAAACACTAAACTAACTAAAAATAAGAAAAAAGAAATGAAAAACAACCAGCTGCAGGCTAGGCAGCCAAACCCCTACAGGTTGGCGCCTGTAGGGGGTATAGACTCACACTAAGAAATTGTGGATGTGTTGCTGACCCCAGATTATCAGGGTAAATAATATACTTTGTTCCGGAAGGACAGCAGATGCTGCTTTACATAAAAAGAAACAAAGTGCTGGGAAAATTGCACACAAAGCTTCCATCAGGCAGCATCTCTGGAGACCATGGATTGGAGAAGTTTCAGTCGGGAATATATTTGGTTTAACCGGGCCGTCAAATCTACATGACCAACAACCACATTAAATATTCCTACCATCACAGTGTGAAGTGTTGGTCACATTGGTACTGAAACCCGGGTCACAACTGCACACAAAGCTTCCATTTGTGTTGGTGCAGACTTGTTCACAGTTTGAGATGTTGGTTCCACATTCATCGATATCTGGAGGAAAACAAGTGATCAAAATATTAAATATTTGCACATTATTTGGCTTTGCTGAAGTAATCATTCTCACTTAATATTCTGAACTAGACTAGTCTGCAGGACGTTGTTGTACAATGCCAACACTGGATATGGTGCTGACACCCATAAAAATATTGCTTTCACTGATTAAATTATTACAATGTGAGTGTACTGGCTTGCCTTCATATATGATTGAGCTCAGAATGCCTTCATATTTACATATCCTTTGGAGAAATTGCATAAATATTGAAATATTCTCAAAGGGAGGATGAACAGCCAGAAGTTATGCACGTTGGAACAAAGGGCATAGGTAGGAAGAGGGATGAGGTCTTGCAAAATGAATATAGAAAGTTTGGCAGGATTAAAAAGCAGGACATACAGGGTAGTAGCTTCCAATTTAAGAGGATGGAATTAGCTAGGACCTTTGAGGAATATAGAGAAAAGAGTAAATGACTCAAGCAGGTGTTTAGAATGACTAAATTGGACCACACATGGTTTCTGGCAAAGGGATTAAACTAAATGGGTAGAAGGCAGGATAGACCTGCCTTCTATCCACAGATCTGATAGGACAGATGAATGCATGGCTCAGGAATTGGTGCAGGGGACATGGGTTCTGATTGATAGACCATTGAGATCTATTCTGGGGAGAAGGCAGGAACTGGGTACCGATTGTGGATGATCAGCCATGATCACATTGAATGGATTAAAGGGCCGTATGGCCTACTCCTGCACCTCTTGTCCATTGTCTATTGTCTGAATCCAAACCCATCAATGCCTACATGAAAAACAAGAGAGTAACAGTATCATGGATAAAGCAGGGAACATGTGCTCCAAGAAAATACCCTCTTGAAAGTGGCAACACAAGTAGATAGAGTGGTAAAGAAGGTACAGTACATGGTATGCTTGCTTTCACTGGTGGGTCTTTGAGTATAAGAGTCAGAAATTTATGGTGTTGCATTGAAGGACATTTGTTAGGCTGCATTTGGAGTCTTGTGTGCAGCTCATGTTGGCCGAGTATAGGAACAATGTGGAGGTATTAGAATGGGGAGTGAGGATGTTTACAACAATGATATACAGATTAGTGGGTAATAGCTCCAGGAGGAGTTGGGTAGAATTGCATTGTTATTTCTGGCAGGGTGAAAGAAAATCTGATAGAATAATGTAAAGTTACGAGAGGCATAGTTAGTATACAGTTAGAACCTTTTTCTTTGGATGGAAAATCAAAGACTAGAGGGCATTGCTTTAAAGGACAAGGGACAAGATTGATGAAGATGTACGATGTACGTTTTTTTACATTGGTGAGGCTGCTGAGTGCCTGGAATGTGCTCACAGGGAGGGTGAAAGATGCAGATATGATAGAGGCATTTCTGAGGATTTTGGATAGGCACATGGATATGCACCTACCATCACAAATCGAAGGGTTGGTCAAATTAGTGCTGAAACCCAGAATACAACTGCACACAAAGCTTCCGATTGTGTTGGTGCAGATTTGTTGGCAGTATGAGATGTTGGTTCCACATTCATTGATATCTAGATGGAAAACAGATTGTGTTACATCGATAATTGATGTAACATTTAGTTTGCCAAGTGAGTTTCTCACTCTTAATATTGTGATTAACTATAGACAATAGGATGTGTTTATATTACCGAAGCGGTTTCTATCAAATTTATTGTTTTGATGCTTTGAAACTTTACATCACATTGTAAAGGTGACTATTATAATTTATTTTACAGGGCGTCAAATCTACGTGGCCCAACAGCCATATTGAACATCGTTCACAATCTGTGAGAAACAAAGCTTTTGAACCTTCCTACCATCACAGAGTGAAGAGTTGATTACATTGGTGCTGAAACCTGGGTCACAACTGCACATGAAGCTTCCGTTTGTGTTGATGCAGACTTGTTCACAGTTTGAGGTGTTGGTTTTACATTCTTCAATATCTGGAGGAAAACAAGTGACCGAAATGTCAAAAACTTCCATGTTATTTGGGGAGGATGCTGAAGTAAAAGTTGTCACTTAATATTCTGAACTAGATTAGTCCGCAGGATGTCGCTATACAATGTGCACAACCCTCTAATAAATATTGCTTTCAACTTATTGCGATTTGAGTATTCTGCCTTTGCCTTCATATATCATTGAGATCAGAGTTTTTATATTTACATGCCCTTTTATGAATCTAAGATGGACTGGGCAGCCTGAAATGCAACAATAAATAGTACTTGTGAAATCTGAGAGATCATCTGTTTTATAACATCCTACCATCACAAAGGAAAGAGTTGGTCACATCGGTCATATTCAATATCTCTGTCTCACCTAGATTTTACAGGGCAGTTATACTATCACATTAAATATTTTTATTTAAATCTGTGAAACTATGTGTGCGAAAACACCTACCATCACAAAGTGAAGGGTTGGTTAAATTGATTCTGAAGCCTGGGCTACAACTGCACAGGTAGCTTCCGATTGTGTTGGTGCAGTTTTGTTGACAGCTTGAGGTGCCGGTTACACACTCATTGATGTCTGGAAGAAAACAAGGGAATGTTTCAAACTCCTGTATTGCAATTGTGTTTGCCAATTGTATGCTGTCACATTCTGAACAGCAGTAGATTGCAGGCTGTCATCATACACAATATATAGAGCTACCCTTCTTCCTTTGTCGTGAAAAAACATAAGTGTTTCAATGTGATCCAATCTTTGTCAAGAGGAACGTTGAGGGATTACGTGAAGACCCCGTCCAGTACGCATGCGTGTCAATCTTCAAAGCAGCGGTGTGAAATCACAGATAACAGTTATTGAACTGAACATAGTAAGATAAGAGAACCATAATACCAGTTGAACTTTATGATAGAGGGCTGGGAGCGGAGGGCACGTAATCCCTCAACGTTACTCCTCATAAAATAAAGATCAAACTTCAAACTGGTAAGTTCTCGTTTAATCTTACTATTTTACTTCGGAGTCACGTGAGTGACTACGTGAAGATTTTAAAGCTCTGATTTCATGCCGTGGAACCGAGTCCAGGCGTCATACACTGCATCAGTCGGCCAATGATGAGTGAACATTAAGAATGCATTCAGACATGACATTGATATAGACATGTTGATGCTATTAATGAATAATAGTGGCAATAGTAACCTCCCTCAACCTGGAGGTAGTATGAACCATACCTAACATAGAGTTGGCAAATACCCCTGATCTGGCAATAGGTTTGGACAGATCAATAGTTTGACCATCCTGCAAACGCTAGGATGTGGTCCATCCCTGCTGCTGAGGTATAGCGGTCCTGGTGGAGTGAGACTCAATGTCAATGTACACTCCTGTATATGCCAGACCCATATAACCATCTGGAGAAGGTTCGTAGTGATTCCTTCTAACAAGATTTTATGTAACTAATAATATTGCTGTCAGTCTATAAGGCTCTTAGGAACCTTGACATACTGGTGTAAATGCGTGATCACACGCAACCCAAGGTCCATGGGATATGCAACATCTAGTTTGGTCTTGTGTCCCTGTCTAATCTGCTTGATTAATCATAAACAAAACATGTTATTATAGCCCGCAGATATGATCATCCTATCCAGTGTAGCAATGACTGGACCCATAGCGCTGTACTCAGTGCCATGGCGTAATCACTAGTACGTGAGTATGACCATGGACAGGGATGTTGCTGGTGCCCATCGGTGAAGTGACATAGTACAATGTTAACAACCCATATCTCTGCATTCCTAAGTCTGGGAGGTTTTAAGCTGACGATACCTTCATATTCTGGATATCAGAGGGTGTGACCGGACAGAGTGGTTTATGTACTCCTCAGCCAAATGATGAGGAGGTACTTAAGGCACAGTAATGGAATAGTAACTTAATGTTATAATCCCATAAAACTGAATTTTAATGTGTCAGTCATCCGTGCCGAGTTAAACGTAAGGAAGCATAAACAATGCTTCCCATCTCCTATGCAGATTGCTGCTATTTGGTGCTATCCCTGCAATCTGTAGTGAGCACTCTTAACGCTTATGGTTTGACAACCCGAGCCGCAGAAACGATCTCTCAGAGTCTGTAAGTCTATGAATTGATTATATCATGCAGAGGATGGTTTCAACATCACAACTGAACCAGCATTTTTTTATCCGGAATTAATCATGTAAGGTTTTATGTTCATTCTTCGCCTCAGCAGGAGCCATAGGTATATAACCCAGGCAGGCACTAAGAAAACCCGGAAGCGGGAATCATGCTGAATTTTGCAAGACCCGTCTATTGAGGCCAAATGGAGGAAGACATAAAAGAACATTCCTTCCTAGTGTAGCGAAAATGCACCCTTCGCCATTGTATGCCTCGTTCACTGTTGATTGAAACTGGATGCAAGCAAATTAATAGTTAGTGTTCTATCAATCCACATTGTCATTAAATACTTTGTGATCGCACATTCATTCTGGGTTGTCATTGATTTTGCATAATAATACACCAGTGCTAAATGCGGTTTGGTAAAACTATCACCGGATACTTTGATTTGATTGTACCTTTGTGATTAACATATACCACCACCAAAATGTATCACCTTGGACTTGTGCATGCCGTATATGCATATCCACACACCCTTTGGCGGCGCGGCTCTGGCTGCAGCGGCTCTCCGGCAGTCCTGTTTGTTTTGTGTTTTTTGGGTTGTTTATTTTCGTTTTGGTTAGTCTAGTTTTGGTTTTTAGTTTCTGTTTGGGGGGGGGGGGTTGAAACGGGGCTTGCTGTCTCTCCCTGCGGGGGAATGCGACTTTTATGTCGTATTCCCCTTCTCTGCCTCCGTCTGCGCTGAGGCCTAATGGCGGAGCTGGCGACCTCGAGGCTCAGGAGGCAGAGCCCGCCAGGACTCGCACTGAGCTCGCTCCCGTGAGGACGGCCCGGCTCGGGGCTGGAACAGGGCTTCCGTGAGGGGCTGTGATGCTACCGTGAGGACGGCCGGCCCGAGGAAGGAACGGTGCTCCCGTCGGAGTGGCCGAGCTCGGGGAGGTACGGCGTTCCCAGCCCGAGGGAGGAGCGGCGCCCAGTCGGGGCGGCCCAGCCGGAGGGAGGAGCGGTGCCCGGTCGGGGCGGCCCAGCCTGAGGGAGGAGCGGTGCCCGGTCGGGGCGGCCCAGCCCGAGGGAGGAGCGGCGCCCAGTCGGGGCGGCCCAGCCCGAGGGAGGAGCGGCGCCCAGTCGGGGCGGCCCAGCCCGAGGGAGGAGCGGCGCCCAGTCGGGGCGGCCCAGCCCGAGGGAGGAGCGGCGCCCAGTCGGGGCGGCCCAGCCCGAGGGAGGAGCGGTGACCGGTCGGGGCGGCCCAGCCCGAGGAAGGAGCGGTGCCCAGTCGGGGCGGCCCAGCCCGAGGGAGGAGCGGTGCCCGATCGGGGCGGCCCAGCCCGAGGGAGGAGCGGCGCCCAGTCGGGGCGGCCCAGCCCGAGGCTGAGACGGTAACGGCACTCACGTGAGGGCAATCCGGCCCGGGGCTGGAACGATGCTCCGGTGGCTTGCACGGTGTTCTGGCGGCGATGGCCTGAGTCCGGGTTTCGGCCGCGGGCCAGCGGCTGCGTCAGCAGGACTGGTGAGCGGCAGCGGCAGTGTTTGAGCCGCGGGACAGGTTTTAACATCGCCCGGGGGGTATCGCCTCAGCGCAGAAGGAGAAGAGGAGGGAAGAGACTGGAGACCTAAGACTTTTGCCTCCATCACAGTGAGGAGATGTTGGGTGGACTCACTGTGGTGGATGTTAATATGTGTTTATTGTTGTTTTTTATTGTATTGTATTGTATGTATGACAAGACAATACAATTCAATTTCGTTCAGACTTCGGTCTGAATGACAATAAAAGGCTATCTATCTATCAATCTTTAATGCACAGAATGCACCTGGTGTCGTTTTGCCAGTTGATACCATGACTGAACACTTGATAACTCATGCTAATCCCATCTGCCTCCGTAACTAGTGATGGTATTAGTAAATTACCCATCTTTGGGCAATAGCATCAGTTTGGAAATGACTGAAGATTTACGGATAAGAGGTTTTAGTGGGGCAAAGCTGTCCATCATTGTGACTTTGATTGTTTCAGCTAAAAATAGCAGAGGTCTAATTTTTTGTCTCAGAGCTGATCCCAGACCAATAAATGGATGATTGTATCCCAATAATCAATAGTTTCAGTTGGTATCAACTTAATTTAAATTTAACTGGACGGGTGAGAACCAATTCCTCAAATATAGCTATGTGGCTGATAAGGCTAATTTAGTAAAATACAGTATGTTCAATATCATCCAGATTGGCCATGCTACTTATTTGTTAGCTCTGTGCAGCCGAAGCACTGATAGTAGTGATTTGGTAAATAATCTGGAAACTGGAGTTAGCCCATTTTGTAACGCCACTGAGTCTATCGTTGCCTCATCCAGTTAAATTTCAAATATCTTCAACCCTGTGAGCGGAAATGATCACATGGAAGTTATTCAGAAAAGTCTATACTGCACATGCGGGTTGAGGCTATTGACAATGATCAGTCCACATCCCATTCTTGTGAGCCTTGTCTTGAAAGGCAACTCCAACCATACCTGTGTGCAGTATAAACTAATCTAGTGTTATCCCAAACCAGTGTAAATATTCAAACCAGTTTAATATTACCAACTTGACAGGATGATTTGTACCCGTGACAGGAGACATCATCGATGAGGTTCCATACCTTTATCCGAATGGGAGGACTTATGCAACCCAACCCAGGAGCTGCCTCAAACATGTGTGCGTGATTTTACGTCTGCTCCTGGGAGGTAGAGGAGCTCGAGTACGAGGTTGGCGCATTACGAGGGAGATGCATTATGCAGCCCTCAATAAGGTGCTGCCATGGGCGTCCCAGGACCGCCTGGTGACTAGACTCCATATACAGGAGCATGTCACATAGGAGCTTCTGATCCATCAACTGCTCCATGCGGGAAATGCGATCTCAGTTGCTCCTGCCGGCGGTGAGTCTTCACAGCCTGACTCGTCCGAGTCTTCGGCCTGTCCGACTTCTGCTTGGCTTTCCCACCAGTCTGAGGTGTCGATTCCGACTGTGTAGGTGCCAGGTCGGAGACTGCTGATCAATAGCGATCCAGGTGCAGTCTACAGATGCTGACTGCCCGCAATTCTGCGGTCCTCCGCAGTCAGTCTGGATGCGGTCCATTCCTGTAACATATTCTCACAAAATAGCACAAAACGACCTTCGCGTAAGGAATTTACCTGCATGTCCTTTATAAACCTTCTGCTGCGGGACAACGCTCCTCCCGAGCCTGGTCTCGTGGTCGTGGTTTGTTACAGCTGGGGTTCCTCTGTGGTCCTTGTAGAAACACTTCCATTGCGGGTTATTTCTCCCCCGAGCTTTTTCTCCGCAGTCCCTTATAACAGGGCTTCTCCACGGTGTTCTCCAGTCGGGGCTTTCTCCCCCCCCCCCCCCCCCCCCCCCCCCCCATCTGGGTATCCCCGCAGTTACTGCAGCCGGGATATCCCCACGGTCCCTATCAAAGGGATAGCCGTGATTTACATAGTCGGGGGGGGGGGGGGTTATCCTGCTTCGGGGGGGGGGGGAGGTATATGAAGCCGCTGGTTTAACTGCCAGCAGCACAGTAGGTGACTTCATGCCGTCCGCTCCTCGCATCCCGCAGACTACGGAGCGGGTTCTCAGGTCGCTCCCCGTAATCCACGGTCTCTGTAGCGGCTGTCCAGGTGCCCCCGGCACCAATATGAAGCTGATGGCATCAACGCCAGCGGCTCGAAGGTGAATCCACCGCCGTCCGCTCCCCGCTTCCCGCGGTCTCCGGAGCGGCTGTCCAGGTGCCCCCAGCACCAATAAGAAGCCGCTGGCTCCACTGCCCGCGGCTCGAAGGTGAATCCACCGCCGTCCGCTCCCCGTGTTCCGCGGTCTCCAGAGCGGTTGTCCAGGTGCCCCCGGCACCAATATGAAGCCGCTGGCTCCACTGCCTGCGGCTCGAAGGCGAATCCGCCGCCATCCGCTCCCCGCTTCCCGCAGTCTCCCGAGCGGGTTCTCCACCAATATGAAGCCGCTGGTTCTACAGCCAGAGGCTCAAAGGTGAATCCACCGCCGCTCGCTACCCGCATTCCGCGGTTCCGAGCGCCTAGGTCCGTGGGCGGGATTCCCCGTGACCGGGGTTCCCTGAAGTTCGAGACTGGGGTTTCCCCTCCGTCCGGACTTTGCCCCGGACTTTTAGCAGGACCTCTAAGTAGAGGTTCCTGCAAGAAGATTTAACCTGAAAGTTTTTAAAAAAACTTACCTCAGGTCTGTTGCTGGCAGGAGAATCACGTTCACCCTGCCAGTCGTCACGCTATGCGATAGACGATATGACACGCATGTGTACTGGACGGGGTCTTCACGTAGTCACTCACGTGACTCCGAAGTAAAATCAACGATTCTGCTAGTGTACACCCCCGTTGATGAAATAGGCAAAACCACTGGAAAAACATAGGTTTAATATTTATATTTCACCGAATACAGGGAGGGAGGGGGAGGGGGGGGGGGGGGGGGGGGGGGAACTAGCGGAATTTTGATTTTCGTAAGATATGACAATTGACATTGATTTTTATAAATCTGCAGTAAAAAATTATCAAAGAAGTCACCTTGTTTACATCTGCCCTTTACGTCCCAGGTTGGAGATAAGGGAGGAGGGAAAGTACCTGGGGAGGTGAAGGCATGGCTAGAGAGCAAAGAACGTTAAGAAATTGTTGAAGATTTGCTTTCTTTAAATATTTCTATTTTACCCATGGTTTAACATTTCTCCTGCTAGAAAAATAATCTCTGCAGCATGGACTCACAGGGAATGAAATGATACACTTTTTCATTCAATGTTAACATGGCACACATCCTTTTTTCCCCATTGTGAGAAACATTGTATTTGGAAATTCCTACCATCACAATTGGAAGAGTTGAACACATTGGTGCTGAAGCCTGGGTCACAACTACATACGAAGCTTCCGATTGTGTTGTTGCAGATTTGTTGACAGTTCGAGGTGTTGGTTCCACATTCATCAATGTCTGGAGGAAATAGAATGAATGATATGTCAAACATTGCAACATTCAACATACAGCTTTCAACACCTTCTACAGGTAAAGTATCCATCATGCGACTATTCTGAGCAAAGGGAATTATATCATTTTTCATTCATTAAGAGCAAAAGCTAAATATTAGGCCAACAAAGTTTTACAGCGCAGCAAGAACTGTCTCTATTAAATATTATTCCACAACTAGAAACTGTGTGTGAAAATATCCTACCATCACAAAGCGAAGAGTTGGTCACATTGATGTTGAAGCCTGGGTCACAACTACACACAAAGTTTCCGATTGTATTGGTGCAAATTTGTTGACAGTTCGAGGTGTTGGTTGCACATTCATCGATGTCTGGAGGAAACAAGATAAATCGCATGTCAAACACTTGCAAAACTTTAGTCTCTGCCACATAAAACTCTACCACTTGCAATCATAAGGTTCAAAAGAAAATACGCAATCCTACAACTGAAATCATTTATTTATGTATTTATTTATTTATTTATCTTATAATTTTATTTATTAGAAGTAGTGTACATTACAATAATATAAGCCAAAAATAACATAATACATTTCTTGTACCACTTCATATTTTAAACTTTAAAAAGAAGAAAAGTAAAGAAAGTAAGATAGGATAGCGAGTGTGTGAAAAAGTGATCAAAAAAAGCCCCTTAGACACGAAGAGTTAGAAAAAAAAGTTAAGAAGTATGCCATAGAAAAGAAAAAAGAGAAAAAATAAAACAGAAGCTATGTTAAAAGTAGAAAAAAGAGCTGAAAGGGATATACCAACTTCGTATTTTTCCTCCCCCCTCACCAAGTCCTGAAACCATTTCTTTTCAGTTTTGTTGCACCTTATACTTGTAGTAAGTCGACAAATGAAGACCAAATCTTTTGGAAGTGGTCTGGTTTGCCTGCTAGAAGGAATCTCATATCTTCCAGGTGTAACGTTTCAGACATATTTGAAATCCACATATTGTTGGTGTTGGGGCGTTTTTCCAAAATTCAAGTATAAGTTTTTTTCCCATTATTAAACCGTAATTAAATAGGTTATTTTGGAATGCAGTTAGTTCAAGGCTGCCTTCCATTATTCCAAAAATAATCAATTCTGCACTCGGTATCAATTTTATTTTAAATATTTGGGATTTTTATACAGAAAACAAAGGAATGTGCTATATTTGCTTCTTGGGATAGACATTTATCACAGATAGGGGAGACATTAGGAAAAAAATTACTTATTTTAGTTTGTAATATAGTATGTAAGGTTTTAAATTGAATTAGAGTATGTCTTACGTTAATCGGGCATTTATGCACATATAGCAAATGTTTAGCCCACCTCTTTCGAAAATTTTATAGCTAGTTCTTGTTCCCAGTCTCTTCTAATACCATCGGATGATGGTATTTCTATATTTATGATGATGTTATACAAGTATGATATTAATTTAGCTGATTCGGCCTTTGTATTCATTGCTTCGTCCAATAAGTCTGGAGACAAGTTATGATATTCTTGTGTATATTTTTTTAAATAGTCACCTATTTGAAAATATTTAAAATAATGATTATTTCTCAAATTGTATTTTAGTTGTAATTGTTGAAATGATAATAATTTTCCAGTTTCATACATGTCTCCGTGGATCATAGGTGGCTAAATGTGACTTCCTTAGATAGGGCATCTTGGTAGACATGAACGTGATGGACGAAATAGTCAGTTTCCATGCTCTTTGAAGCTGTGACTATGAATCAATTCCTGGTGCATATCAATGACATATGCTACGCCATTTTTAAATGAGGTTTAAAATTTTCAAAGTAATCTATGCAGGCTGATATTTAAGCCACGCAAGACTATGACTTTGTGACAAAATTTACATGAGTAATCAATCGCTTTAAAAAATGGTGCTTAGAATTTTCAATGTTTACGATCAAATTTGTAAAAAAACAATAAAGCAATCCACATTATGGCCAGTCAAAGACTGTAATAAAATGGCAATTTTTTGAAAATTATGGTTTCGCTTTGTAATTACTGATCGACACCATGACCCATTTGGTGGCACGGTTTTGGCAGCTCATAAATGGCAAGGGATGAGTCGCTGGATTCCAGCCTCTACATCTCACCATTGGTGCTTGGGAAAAGTTCAATTTTCCATACAAGCTGACAGTTGCACCAGAGTGAAAACACACAGAGAACTACTATCCCTTTTACTCATTTATAAACGACTTTGTACTAAACAATTCCAACCATCACAAAGAGAAGAATGTGTTACATTGATGCTGAAGCCTGGATCATAACTGCACACAAAGCTTCCAATAGTGTTAGTGCAGATTTCTTGACAGTTTGAGGTGCTGGTTGTACATTCATCGATGTGTAAAGAAATAAGCACAGTTACTGCTGCTGCAAATTGTTGACATTTGCCTATACATTTCCAAACTAGGCAGACAGACATATCTAATGTAAACAATGAAGGCTGTCTTCTAATCCTGGCAGAAGAATTGCATTGCATCTTGGTCAACATGGAAGGTATAATGAAATATGCATGCTCACGATTTGGATATTTTGTCTCATCTTGTGAAATTGACAGAAAAATTGCTAGCCTACATTGCACAGGTGGCTAATATACTTTAGTTTAAATGGGTTTAAATCTACATCACCCATGTTCCACATTGAATATTGTTTTCCATCTGTTAGAAACAATGAATATGACGTCTCTTACCATCACACAACGAAGAGTTGGTTCGGTTACTTTTGAAGCCGTTGTTGCAACTGCACAAGAAGCTTCCGATTGTGTTGGTGCAGATTTGTTCACACTTTGAGGTGTTGGTTGCACATTCATCGATATCTGCAATTAAATGGCATGTTAAGTTCTTGCATAGCATGTGGCATTGCCAGCAGTAACTCATTCACTAAGTGTTCTGTTCCACAAAGACAGCAGGATGACACGGCATGGTGGTGGCACAGTAAATTAAGCTCTCCGTAAAAATATTGCTGTGACATTATAAAACATATGAGCTGAGAGAGTCACTCTTCGCTTCAAATATCATCAGCATCAGAATGTCTTCAGATTTATATATCTTTGAAAACATTGCATGAGTATTAATATTTTCCGGGCCATATTTTGATTGCAGAGAGTAATGTGAATTGTCAGAATTGAACTTCCCTAACAAATAATAATTAACCAAAATTTCTATGATACTGCAATAAAATATGATAATATTAAAGATTCACAGAGAAAGAAATGATAACCATTATAATTCAATATTAGGATGATACAAATACATTTGTGGGGCCACCTAGATTTGACAGGGCTGTAGTAACAATCATATTAAATGGTTGAACGTTTAAGATGTTGGTTCCACATTCATCTATGTCTGGATCAAAATAAGTTGAAGTCATGTAAAATAACAAAATGTTGGAGCACATTGGTGGGTCTACATTCCTGGAGAGAATGGGAAGACATCATTTCAGTTCAGATCTCTTGATCAGCGTCGACAATTGCTAGTGCATCCAAATGACGTCTGATACAGGTGTTTTGTATTTAACTTTGCCAGCTGTAACTTTGTCACATAATTTCTGAATTGCAAAAGATTGTAGACTGTCATCATATTTTGACAGCACAACAAATGGAGATGTCTTATGGGAAAATATTGGTTTTACTCTTATCAATATAACCAGGTCAAGGAGAGCCACTCATTGCCACATAGAACGTTGGCATAAGGATTCCTTTGTGATCACATCGCCATTGGAGAAATGGCCAAAATATTGAAAAGCACAGGTTTCAACTACTGATTTCACAGGGTAATAAAGAAGGAAACATGCAATTTTAAGTTAATTAACGTATGAAAAATTAACAATGTTTCTAAATCTGCAGTATCTTAAGGTGACTGAAATCTATGTTTGACAATCTACGATGGACAGAGCAGCCTGGATTGCAACAATAAATAGTACTTGCAAAATCTTGGAAACCATCTGTTTTAAAACATCCTACCATCACAAAGGGAAGAGTTGATCGCTTTGCTGCTAAAGCCCGAATCACAACTGCACACAAAACTTCCGATTGAGTTGTTGCAGATTTGTTGACAGTTTGAAGTGTTAGCTGCACATTCATTGATGTCTAGAGGGAAAACAGTGAATGAAGCCTCAATCACATCTCTTACATTTAATGTCACCAACTGAAACTCTCTCTCTCTGTTAATATCATGATTTACTGTAGACAATGTGACAATATTTGTTTTGTATCACCATTAATAAGTCTCCAATTATAATTAAATATTATCCCTTAAATCTGATGAAATATAACCTACCACAACCAGCGAGCAGCGGTGAACCATTAACTACCCGTTTGATGACCCTCAGATTATCCTTGATTGGGCTTTACTGGCTTTACCTTGCAATGAACATTATTTCCTTATCATATGTTTCTACATTGTAAATAGATCAATTGTTATCATGTATTGTCATTCTGGTGATTGGTTAGCACGCAACAAAAGCTTTTCAATGAACCTCGACACGCGTGACAATAAACTAAACTGAACTTTACATTGGCTTTGGAAAATGGAAGGAGTATTGAAAGATGGATGTTCATGATTCAGTTAACATAGACTCACACTAAGAAATTGTGGATGTGTTGCTGACCCCAGATTATCAGGGTAAATAATATACTTTGTTCCGGAAGGACAGCAGATGCTGCTTTACATAAAAAGAAACAAAGTGCTGGGAAAATTGCACACAAAGCTTCCATCAGGCAGCATCTCTGGAGAACATGGATTGGAGAAGTTTCAGTCGGGAATATATTTAATTTAACCGGGCCGTCAAATCTACTTGACCAACAACCGCATTAAATATTCCTACCATCACAGTGTGAAGAGTTGGTCACATTGGTACTGAAACCCGGGTCACAACTGCACACAAAGCTTCCATTTGTGTTGGTGCAGACTTGTTCACAGTTTGAGATGTTGGTTCCACATTCATCGATATCTGGAGGAAAACAAGTGATCAAAATATTAAATATTTGCACATTATTTGGCTTTGCTGAAGTAATCTTTCTCACTTAATATTCTGAACTAGACTAGTCTGCAGGACGTTGTTGTACAATGCCAACACTGGATATGGTGCTGACCCCCATAAAAATATTGATTTGACTTTTTAAATTACTACAATGTGAGTGTACTGGCTTGCCTTCATATATGATTGAGCTCAGAATGCCTTCATATTTACATATCCTTTGGAGAAATTGCATAAATATTGAAATATTCTCAAAGGGGAGGATGAACAGCCAGAAGTTATGCACGTTGGAACAAAGGGCCTAGGTAGGAAGAGGGATGAGGTCTTGCAAAATGAATATAGAGAGTTTGGCAGGATTAAAAAGCAGGACATACAGGGTAGAAGCTTCCAATTTAAGAGGATGGAATTAGATAGGACCTTTGAGGAATGTAGAGAAAAGAGTAAATGACTCAAGCAGGTGTTTAGAATGACTAAATTGGACCACAAATGGTTTCTGGCAAAGGGATTAAACTGAATGGGGAGAAGGCAGGATAGACCTGCCTTCTATCCACAGATCTGATAGGACAGATGAATGCATGGCTCAGGAATTGGTGCAGGGGACATGGGTTCTGATTTATAGACCATTGAGATCTATTCTGGGGAGAAGGCAGGAACTGGGTACCGATTGTGGATGATCAGCCATGATCACATTGAATGGATTAAAGGGCCATATGGCCTACTCCTGCACCTCTTGTCCATTGTCTATTGTCTGAATCCAAATCCATCAATGCCTACATGAAAAACAAGAGAGTAACAGTATCATGGATAAAGCAGGGAACATGTGCTCAAAGAAAATACCCTCTTGAAAGTGGCAACACAAGTAGATAGAGTGGTAAAGAAGGTACAGTACATGGTATACTTGCTTTCACTGGTGGGTCTTTGAGTATAAGAGTCAGAAAGTTATGGTGTTGCATTGAAGGGCATTTGTTAGGCTGCATTTGGAGTCTTGTGTGCGGCCGTGTATAGGAACAATGTGGAGGTATTAGAATGGGGAATGAGGATGTTTACAACAATGATATACTGATTAGTGGGTAGTAGCTCCAGGAGGAGTTGGGTAAAATTGCATTGTTATTTCTGGCAGGGTGAAAGAAGACCTGATAGAATAAGGTAAAGTTACGAGAGGCATAGTTAGTATACAGTTAGAACCTTTTCTTTGGATGGAAAATCAAAGACTAGATGGCATTGCTTTAAAGGAGAAGGGACAAGATTGATGAAGATGTACGATGTACGTTTTTTTACATTGGTGAGGCTGGTGAGTGCCTGGAATGTGCTCACGGGGAGGGTGAATGATGCAGATATGATAGAGGCATTTCTGAGGATTTTGGATAGGCACATGGATATGCACCTACCATCACAAATCGAAGGGTTGGTCAAATTAGTGCTGAAACCCGGAATACAACTGCACACAAAGCTTCCGATTGTGTTGGTGCAGATTTGTTGGCAGTATGAGATGTTGGTTCCACATTCATTGATATCTAGATGGAAAACAGATTGTGTTACATCGATAATTTATGTAACATTTAGTTTGCCAAATGAGTTTCTCACTCTTAATATCGTGATTAACTATAGACAATAGGATGTGTTTATATTACCGAAGTGGTTTCTATCAAATTTATTGTTTTGATGCTTTGAAACTTTACATCACATTGTAAAGGTGACTATTATAATTTATTTTACAGGGCGTCAAATCTACGTGGCCCAACAGCCATATTGAACATCGTTCACAATCTGTGAGAAACAAAGCTTTTGAACCTTCCTACCATCACAGAGTGAAGCGTTGATCACATTGGTGCTGAAACCTGGGTCACAACTGCACATGAAGCTTCCGTTTGTGTTGATGCAGACTTGTTCACAGTTTGAGGTGTTGGTTTTACATTCTTCAATATCTGGAGGAAAACAAGTGACCGAAATGTCAAAAACTTGCATGTTATTTGGGGAGGATGCTGAAGTACACATTGTCACTTAATATTCTGAACTAGAATAGTCCGCAGGATGTCACTATACAATGTGCACAACCCTCTAATAAATATTGTTGTCAACTTATTGCGATGTGAGTATTCTGCCTTTGCCTTCATATATCATTGAGATCAGAGTCTTTATATTTACATGCCCTTTGATGAATCTAAGATGGACTGGGCAGCCTGAAATGCAACAATAAATAGTACTTGTGAAATGTGAGAGATCATCTGTTTTAAAACATACTACCATCACAAAGTGAAGAGTCGGTCACATTGGTCATATTCAATATCTCTGTCTCACCTAGATTTTACAGGGCAGTTATACTATCACATTAAATATTTTTATTTAAATCTGTGAAACTATGTGTGCGAAAACACCTACCATCACAAAGTGAAGGGTTGGTCAAATTGATTCTGAAGCCTGGGCTACAACTGCACAGGAAGCTTCCGATTGTGTTGGTGCAGTTTTGTTGACAGCTTGAGGTGCCGGTTACACACTCATTGATGTCTGGAAGAAAACAAGGGAATGTTTCAAACTCCTGTATTGCAATTGTGTTTGCCAATTGTATGCTGTCACATTCTGAACAGCAGTAGATTGCAGGCTGTCATCATACACAATATATAGAGCTACCCATCTTCCTTTGTCGTTTGAAAACATAAGAATTTCAATGTGATCCAATCTTTGTCAAGAGTAACGTTGAGGGATTACGTGAAGACCCCATCCAGTACGCATGCGTGTCAATCTTCAAAGCAGCGGTGTGAAATCACAGATAACAGTTATTGAACTGAACATAGTAAGTTAAGAGAACCATAATACCAGTTGAACTTTATGATAGAGGGCTGGGAGCGGAGGGTACGTAATCCCTCAACGTTACTCCTCATAAAATAAAGATCAAACTTCAAACTGGTAAGTTCTCGTTTAATCTTACTATTTTACTTCGGAGTCACGTGAGTGACTACGTGAAGATTTTAAAGCTCTGTGATTTCATGCCGTGGAACCGAGTCCAGGCGTCATACACTGCATCAGTCAGCCAATGATGAGTGAACATTAAGAATGCATTCAGACATGACATTGATATAGACATGTTGATGCTATTAATGAATAATAGTGGCAATAGTAACCTCCCTCAACCTGGAGGAAGTATGAACCATACCTAACATAGAGTTGGCAAATACCCCTGATTTGGCAATAGGTTTGGACAGATCAATAGTTTGACCATCCTGCAACCGCTAGGATGTGGTCCATCCCTGCTGCTGAGGTATAGCGGTCCTGGTGGAGTGAGACTCAATGTCAATGTACACTCCTGTATATGCCAGACCCATATAACCATCTGGAGAAGGTTCGTAGTGATTCCTTCTAACAAGATTTTATGTAACTAATAATATTGCTGTCAGTCTATAAGGCTCTTAGGAACCTTGACATACTGGTGTAAAGGCGTGATCACACGCAACCCAAGGTCCATGGGATATGCAACATCTAGTTTGGTCTTGTGTCCCTTTCTAATCTGCTTGATTAATCATAAACAAAACATGTTATTATAGCCCGCAGATATGATCATCCTATCCAGTGTAGCAATGACTGGACCCATAGCGCTGTAATCAGTGCCATGGCGTAATCACTAGTACGTGAGTATGACCATGGACAGGGATGTTGCTGCTGCCCATCGGTGAAGTGACGTAGTACAATGTTAACAACCCATATCTCTGCGTCCCTAAGTCTGGGAGGTTTTAAGCTGACGATACCTTCATATTCTGGATATCAGAGGGTGCGACCAGACAGAGTGGTTTATGTACTCCTCAGCCAAATGATGAGGAGGTACTTAAGGCACAGTAATGGAATAGTAACTTACTGTTATAATCCCATAAAACTGAATTTTAATGTGTCAGTCATCCGTGTCACGTTAAACGTAAGGAAGCATAAACAATGCTTCCCATCTCCTATGCAGATTGCTGCTATTTGGTGCTATCCCTGCAATCTGTAGTGAGCACTCTTGACGCTTATGGTTTGACAACCCGAGCCGCAGAAACGATCTCTCAGACTCTGTAAGTCTATGAATTGATTACATCATGGAGAGGATGGTTTCAACATCACAACTGAACCAGAAACATTTTATCAGGAATTAACCATGTAAGGTTTTATGTTCATTCTTCGCCTCAGCAGGAGCCATAAGTATATAACCCAGGCAGGCACTATGAAAACCCGGAAGCGGGAATCATGCTGAATTTTGCAAGACCCATCTATTGAGGCCAAATGGAGGAAGACATAAAAGAACATTCCTTCCTAGTGTAGCGAGAATGCACCCTTCGCCACTGTATGCCTCGTTCACTGTTGATTGAAACTGGATGCATGCAACTCAATAGTTAGTGTTCTATCAATCCACATTGTCATTAAATACTTTCTGATCACACATTCATTCTGTGTTGTCATTGATTTTGCATAATAATACACCAGTGCTAAATGCGGTTTGGTAAAACTATCACTGGATACTTTGGTTTGATTGTACCTTTGTGATTAACATATACCACCACCAAAGTGTATCACCTTGGACTTGTGCATGCCGTATATGCATATCCACACACCCTTTAATGCACAGAATGCACCTGGTGTCCATTGGCAGTTGATACCATGACTGAACACTTGATAACTCATGCTAATCCCATCTGCCTCCATAACTAGAGATGGTATTAGTAAATTACCCATCTTTGAGCAATAGCATCAGTTTGGAAATGACTGAAGGTTTACGGATAAGAGGTTTTAGTGGGGCAAAGCTGTCCATCATTGTGACTTTGATTGTTTCAGCTAAAAATAGCAGAGGTCTAATGTTTTGTCTCAGAGCTGATCCCAGACCAATAAATGGATGATTGTATCCCAATAATTAATTGTTTCTGTTGGTATCAACTTAATTTAAATTTAACTGGACGAGTGAGAACCAATTCCTCAAATATAGCTATGTGGCTGATAAGGCTAATTTAGTAAAATACAGTATGTTCAATATCATCCAGATTGGCCATGCTACTTATTTGTTAGCTCTGTGCAGCCGAAGCACTGATAGTAGTGATTTGGTAAATAATCTGGAAACTGGAGTTAGCCCATTTTGTAACGCCACTGAGTGTATCGTTGCCTCATCCAGTTAAATTTCAAATATCTTCAACCCTGTGAGCGGAAATGATCACATGGAAGTTATTCAGAAAAGTCTATACTGCACATGCGGGTTGAGGCTATTGACAATTATCAGTCCACATCCCATTCTTGTGAGCCTTGTCTTGAAAGGCAACTCCAACCATACCTGTGTGCAGTATAAACTAATCTAGTGTTATCCCAAACCAGTGTAAATATTCAAACCAATTTAATATTACCAACTTGACAGGATGATTTGTATCCGTGACAGGAGACATCATCGATGAGGTTCCATACCTTTATCTGAATGGGAGGACTTATGCAACCCGACCCCGGAGCTGCCTCAAACATGTGTGCGTGATTTTACATCTGCTCCTGGGAGGTAGAGGAGCTCGAGTACGAGGTTGGCGCATCTTCCAGGAAGGCCGTTCTGGGCTGTGGCCTATAAAAGACCTTTGTCCTGGTTGTACGGCCTTCAAGCCTTCAGTTCATCGTGGTTTGCTGGTGGGTGCGTAGGGGTGCTGCCGTCGAAGATGTGAGGTCTTGCGTGATGATGTGGCCTTCCTGAACCCGACGGCCACTCGTCGAGCTCCTGCTGCTGGTAGTGTTGTTCCTGCACCCCCTGTACACTTGTGGTTTCTTCAGCCAAACCCCTGTCTTCAGAGTCAGCCCAGAAGTGACTCCTAATGCTCCCCTCTGTCGAGGGAGATGCATTATGCAGCCCTCAATAAGGTGCTGCCATGGGCGTCCCAGGACCCCCTGGTGACTAGACTCCATATACCGGAGCATGTCACATAGGAGCTTCTGATCCATCAACCACTCCATGCGGGATATAACCCGACTCGGCCCCGAAGCTGTGGCGGAGGTAGCGGCAGCTGAGACCCGACTCGGCCTCGGAGCTGTGGCGGAGGCAGCGACCATCCGCGGAGTTTGAACCGTCGCCTGAGGAGGTGTTTGGTGAACTCACTGTGGTGGATGTTAATTTTGTGTTGATTGTGTGTTATTGTCATTTTTTAAATTATATGTATGACTGCAGGGAAACAAAATTTTGTTCAAACCGAAAGGTCTGAATGACAATAAACTAATCTAATCTAATCTAATCTAATATGCGATCACAGTTGCTCCCGCCGGCGGTGAGTCTTCACAGCCTGACTCGTCCGAGTCTTCGGCCTGTCCGACTTCTGCTTGGCTTTCCCACCAGTCTGAGGTGTCGATTCCGACTGTGCAGGTGCCAGGTCGGAGACTGCTGATCAATAGCGATCCAGGTGCAGTCTACAGCTGCTGACTGCCCGCAATTCTGTGGTCCTCCGCAGTCAGTCTGGATGCGGTCCATTCCTGTAACATATTCTCACAAAATAGCACAAAACGACCTTCGAGTAAGGAATTTACCTGCATGTCCTTTTTAAACCTTCTGCTGTGGGACAACGCTCCTCCTGAGCCTGGTCTCGTGGTCGTGGTTTGTTACAGCTGGGGTTCCTCTGTGGTCCTTGTAGAAACACTTCCATTGCGGGTTATTTCTCCCCCGAGCTTTTTCTCCACAGTCCCTTATAACAGGGCTTCTCCACGGTGTTCTCCAATCGGGGCTTTCTTTCCCCCCCCCCCGATCTGGGTATCCCCGCAGTTACTGCAGCCGGGATATCCCCACGGTCCCTATCAAAGGGATAGCCGTGATTTACAAAGTTGGGGGGGGGGGGGGGGGGGTTATCCTGCTTCGGGGGGGAGGGGGGGGGGGGGTATATGAAGCCGCTGGTTTAACTGCCAGCGGCACAGTAGGTGACTTAAGCGGCCTTTTCACCGGGCGACTTGACGCAAGAGTTAACCAGAGTTTAACATCGTGGGAACCTCGTGCGATAACAGTACGGCATTCGTGGACCACCGTGGACCACCGTAGCGCTAACGGCAGGTAATCGTGTATCTTGGTCACTCGGGAGAAAATTCAAGAAAGTTTGAATTTCTCCAAGATTGACTTGTACACTTGTGGTTGAGTATTGCAACATTATATGGACGTAGTGGCCAGTGTGATATCCGTAATAACTCTTGCGGGTACCGTGGGAACTCCTGCGAACGGTGAACCCGGAAGCTGGACAGAGGGGACAGAAGGTGAGTAAAAATTGTCTTCTGTGGGATTGAATTTAAAAAATAAATAAAAATAAAGATTTGCATCCGCATATGGACATCAACTTATTCATGAGTTATGTTAATGAGATTCAAGAAAATAAATATAATCTTCAAAAGGGACTTTAAAAGGGACTTTACTGAAAGGTTACGCATTTTTATGGTCCGTGAGAAATTTTTCACATGTACTTCTTTGAGAGATACAGGTCGGAGTCCTCGCCGACTAGCGATCGATGCCTTTCCGAAGCAGGGTCTGGAACGCTACCAATCAATGTTGTACAGACACCCGTGTAAGGAGTGAACTGCACATGCTGGTTTAAACCGAAGACAGACACAAAAAGCTGGAGTAACTCAGCGAGTCAAGCAGTATCTCTGGAGAAAAATAGCTGATGTTTCGGGACGAGACACATCTTCAGACTCAATTCCGATTAGGCTGTCTGAAGAAGGGTTCCGATTCGAATCGCCACCTATTCTTTTTCTCCAGAGATGCTGCCTGACCCGCTGACTTACTCCAGCTTTTTATGTTTTTCTTCCCAGGTCTGACTTACCTGCTGAGTTACACCAACATTTTGTGTCCTTCTGTGCGTATTAACCAGCATTAACCAGCGTCTGCAGTTCCTTTAGACATTACCTAACTTCAGATTTTAGAGATATAGCGTGTGGGAACTCCTGCGAACGGTAAACCCGGAAGCTGGACAGAGGGGACAGAAGGTGAGTAAAAAAGGTGGTCTCAATATCGACAAGGGAACATGTGTCCTTTGAGGACGTCCCACCTAATTGTCATTGTTGGATAATCTTTTTAACAGGAACACTTGCAGAGATGGCTCCCAGAAAATCTCAAAGAAAGGGGGTAAAGCGTGTCAGAGATGTTTTTGCCATGTTGCTCTATTCAGTTTCTATATTGTTTCAGTTTCTATATATATATTGTTGCTCTATTCAGTTTCCCAGGGGGTCGGGATGGGACTGGAGTTGGGAGGGAAAGGTGGGGGAGTCGAGGGAGAGGAGGGGGAGACAGATGGGGGTGTCTTCATTTACTGGCGGCGGGTGTCTGTCACTGAAACAGGCAGGTGAGATTTTACATCCACCTTGTGTGTGCCTCTCTCTCTCTCTCCCTCCCTCTTACACAGGTTGAGAGACTCTGCCTCTGTGAGTGTACGTCTCTTTCTCCCCCTCTCCCACACACAGTAAGACCGAGGTACTGTGCTCAGTCCATCTGTGTCTCCCACATACACAGTAAAACATGTCTCCAAATGAGCCAATTCAACCAAGGGAGGATATTTATAGTGTGTGAAAAAAAAAGTTACATCATTTGTGTCACGTGTAGTTCACGATGTTCATTCAAGATTTAACGCGAAAGCTCGGGAGACGGACAAGTCACTCGCACAAATAACAGAAATGCCGAGTACCGTGGGAACTCTTTACCTACCTCCCGTTATATCGTGCGAGACTCGTGCTGGACCACGACCACTTCACTCTGGTGACATCTTGCGTCAACTCGCCCCGTGAAAAAGCCCCATTACTGCCGTCCGCTCCTCGCATCCAGCAGTCTACGGAGTGGGATCTCAGGTCGCCGTAGCAGCTGTCCAGGTGCCCCCGGCAGCAATATGAAGCTGATGGCACCAACGCCAGCGGCTCGAAGGTGAATCCACCGCCGTACGCTCCCCGCTTCCCGCGGTCTCCGGAGCGGCTGTCCAGGTGCCCCCGGCACCAATATGAAGCCGCTGGCTCCACTGCCAGTGGCTCGAAGGCGAATCCACCGCCGTCCGCTCCCCGTGTTCCGCGGTCTCCGGAGCGGTTGTCCAGGTGCCCCCGGCACCTATATGAAGCCGCTGGTTCCACTGCCAGCGGCTCGAAGGCGAATCCACCGCCATCCTCTCCCCGCGGTGTCCCGAGCGGGTTCTCCACCAATATGAAGCCGCTGGTTCTACTGCCAGCAGCTCAAAGGTGAATCCACCGCCGCTCGCTACCCGCATTCCGCAGTTCCGAGCGCCTAGGTCCGTGGGTGGGATTCCCCTTGACCGGGGTTCCCTGAAGTTCGAGACTGGGGTTTCCCCTCCGTCCGGACTTTGCCCCGGACTTTTAGCAGGACCTCTAAGTAGAGGTTCCTGCAAGAAGATTTAACCTGAAAGTTTAAAAAAAAACTTACCTCAGGTCTGTTGCTGGCAGGAGAATCACGTTCACCCTGCCAGTCGTCACGCAATGCGATATACGATATGGCACGCATGCGTACTGGACGGGGTCTTCACGTGGTCACTCACGTGACTCCGAAGTAAAATCAACGGTTCTGCTAGTGTATACCCCCTTTGGTGAAATAGGCAAAACCATTGGAAAAACATAGGTTTAATATTTATATTTCACCGAATACAGGGAGGGAGGTAGGGGGGGGGAGGAAACTAGTGGAATTTTGATTTTCGTAAGATATGACAATTGACATTGATTTTTATAAATCTGCAGTAAAAAATTATCAAAGAAGTCACCTTGTTTGCATCTGGCCTCACTAATGTAGAGGAGACCAAATTGAGAGCATCAAATGCAATAGACATGGTTGGACGAAGTGCAGGTGAATCTCTGTCTCACCTAGAAGTACCTTTACGTCCCAGGTTGGAGATAAGGGAGAAGGGAAAGTACCTCGGGAGGTGAAGGCATTGCTAGAGAGCAAAGAGTGTTAAGAAATTGTTGAAGATTTGCTTTCTTTAAATATTTCTATTTTACCCATGGTTTAACATTTCTCCTGCTAGAAAAATAATCTCTGCAGCATGGAATCACAGGGAATGAAATGATACACTTTTTCATTCAATATTAACATGGCACACATCCTTTTTTCCCCATTGTGAGAAACATTGTATTTGGAAATTTCTACCATCACAATTGAAAGAGTTGATCACATTGGTGCTGAAGCCTGGGTCACAACTACATACAAAGCTTCCAATTGTGTTGTTGCAGATTTGTTGACAGTTCGTGGTGTTGGTTCCACATTCATCAATGTCTGGAGGAAATAGAATGAATGACATGTCAAACATTTCAATATCAACACCTTTCAACACCTTGTACAGGTAAAGTATCCATCATGCGACTACTCTGCGCAAAGGGAATTATATCCATTTTCATTCATTAAGAGCAAAAGCTAAATATTAGGCCAACAACGTTTTACAGTGCAGCAAGAACTGTCACAATTAAATATTATTCCACAACTCCTAGAAACTGTGTGAAAATATCCTACCATCACAAACTGAAGAGTTGGTCACATTGATGCTGAAGCCTGGGTCACAACTACACACAAAGTTTCCGATTGTGTTGGTGCAGATTTGTTGACAGTTCGAGGTGTTGGTTGCACATTCATCGATGTCTGGAAGAAACAAGATAAATGGCATGTCAAACACTTGCAAAACTTTAGTCTCGGCCACATAAAACTCTACCACTTGCAATCATAAGGTTCAAAAGAAGATACACAATCCTACAACTGAAATCATTTATCTCTACTTTTAACTTCCAACTGCAGGAAATGTACTCATTCCCTGAAGACTCACAGTGAATAAAATGTTATCCTCTTATTCATTGTTAAATTGATGGTTCAGCAACTTATTACAGTGTAGAACAAAATGCCAATGTTATATATTATCCCCCAACTCTGGGAAAATATGTGCTTGAAACTATCCTACCATCACAAAGCAAAGAATTGGTCAAATTAATGTTGAATCCTCCGTAACAACCGCACAGGAAGCTTCCGATTGTGTTGGTGCAGTTTTGTTGACAGTTTGAAGTGTTGGTTCCACATTCATCGATATCTGGAGAAATAAGCTCAGTTACTCAGACAGAGCAATATTTTGAGGAAGGTGCAATGACTTCAAATTGATAGACAAGTGCCTAGGTAAACCTATCAGGCTTGTTTCGAGGAATATGGACCAAAGGTGGCTAAATGTGACTACCTTAGATAGGGCATCTTGGTAGACATCAACGTGATGGGCCAAATAGTCAGTTTCCATGCTCTTTGAAGCTGTGACTCTGTGAATCAACTCCTGGTGCATTTCAATGACATATGCTACGCCATTTTTAAATGAGTCTAATATTTTCAAAGTAATCTATGCAGGCTGACTTTTAAGCCATGCAAGACTATGGCTTTGCGACAAAATTTACATGAGTAATCAATCGCTTTAAAAAATGATGCTTAGAATTTTCAATGTTTACGATCAAATTTGTAAAAAAACAATAAAGCAATCCACATTATGTTCAGTCAAAGACTGTAATATAATGGCAATTTTTTGAAAATGTTGGTTTTACCAATGACATTTAACAATACTTTTCCAAACAAGGTCCAATATTTTCATATAAACTATGCAGGTCGACTTCTAAACCTGAAAGACTATGTCTTTGCATCAAAATGTACGTGAGTAATCAATCGATGATTTTGACAATGATGCTTAGAATTTTGAATGTGTATGATCAAATTTGTGTAAAACAATGAAGAGATCCAAGTGAGTCAAAGGCTGTAATATAATGGCAATTTTTTGAAAATTATAATTTTAACTTGTAATTACTGAACACACATGACTCATTCGGTAGCAAGGGATAATCATTGGCTTCTAGCCTCTACATCTCACCATTGGTGTTTGGGGAAAGTTTAATTTGTCATGTAAGCTGACAGTTGCACCAGGGTGAAAACACACAGATAACTACTATCCATTTTGTCCATCTGTAAGGAATTTTATATTTAAAATGTCCTACCATCACAAAGGGAAGAATTGGTTACATTGATGCTGAAGCCTGGATCACAGCTGCACACGAAGCTTCCGATTGTGTTGGTGCAGCTTTGTTGACACTTTGAGGTGTTGGTTGCACATTCATTGATATCTGGTGAAAAGCCAGAGGAAGTAGTTGTTCCTTAATAAATAACAATTAACTCTAAATTTCTACAATTCTGCTGTAAAAATATCATTATATTGAGGATTCACTGAGAATGAACATATCATTTTTCATCCAATATTAGGGTGACTAAAATACAATTCTGGGGTCTCCTAGATTTGACAGGGCAGTAGTAACAATCACATTAAATTGATGACAGTTTAAGGTGTTGGTTCGACACTCATCTATGTATGGAGGCATTTTGGGTCTGGATACACATCTGCAGTTGCTTGTGTCTCCAAATGAAGTCTAATAGAGGTGTTTTGCAATTGTTTTGCCAGCTGCAAATTTGTCACAAAGTATTCTGAATTGTAACAGACGGCAGGCTGTGATTATATGTTGGCAGCACAATTATGGTGACGTCTTTCTGGAAAAAAAAATTTTTGACTGTAGAAAATTAACCAGGTCAAGGTGAGCCACTTTTTACCTCATCCATCATCGGCATCAGTATTCCTGTGGAAGTACATCCCCATTGGGGAAATGGCCTACGTATTGAAAGGCACAGCTTTAAACCTTTGATTTCACTGGGTAATAATGAGGGAATCTTGTGGAATTTTATGATTCTTAATGTCTGACAAATTACCTTCAGTGTTATAATTATGTAGAATATTAATGTGACTAAAATCCATTCTTTGACAATCTAAGATGGACTAGGCAGCCTGAAATGCAGCAATATTTAGTACTTGCTGAGTAGGAGAAACCATCTGTTTCAAAACATCCTACAATTATTAATGAAAGAGTTGGTCACATCGGTGCTAAATCCTGGGTCACAACTATGCACACAACTTCTCATTGTGTTGGTGCAGATTTGTTGACAGTTTGAAGTGTTGGCTGCACATTCATTGATGCCCGGAGCGAAAACAGTGAATGAAGCCTCAATCACATCTATTACATTTAATGTTACCAACTGAAACTCTCTCTGTGTTAATATCATGGCTTACAGTACACTATAGAATGGGACTTTACAGATGCAAATCAATACATAAAGTTGTCACTCTTGAATATATCGGCATTACAACACTTTGACCTATGTTTTGGTGAAATGGTGAAATTGGTACAGATTTGTTGACAGTTTGAGTTGGTGTTTGCACATTCATGAATGTCTAGAAGGAATGCAGTTAGTAATACGTCAATGATTTTATAATTTAGCTTTTCCAAATGCATTTATCTTTCTTTCTATCGTGATATATTATAGACGATAGGATATAATCTCACTGATCCAAGAGAATAAATTGTACTGTCTTTATCAAATATATTACTTTGATGCTTTGAAATGTTACCAGCTGACTGTGCGTCAGTCGTGGCTTTATTGATCATTAACATCACAGTACTTTCAACTTTTACATTGGCTTTGTGAAATTTAAGGAGTATTGAAACATGGATGTTCATGATTTTGATGACAGACTGATGACAGAATATACATTGTTTTACAGGAGATAAAATGTGACCCAACAGCCACATTGAAAATTATCCATTATATGTGAGAAACAATGCATTTGAACCTTCTTACCATCACAGAGTGAAGAGTTGGTTACATTGGAACTGAAACCTGGATAACAACTGCACACAAAGCTTCCGTTTGTGTTGGTGCAGACTTGTTCACAACTTGAGATATTGCTTTTACATTCATCGATATCTGGAGGAAAACAAATGAATGAAATGTCCAACACTCGCTTTGACTTTCCCAATTATTACCATGTAAGTGTGTGTAGTAACCTATGGCTTACTTCCAGTGTGGCATGTGTGCCAGCAATTTCTCCCTCGGATGCAGCTCTGATCCCTGATGGGGAGGGTGGTGCTCGAGGTGGAGTGAGAGCCGAGCCGAGCCTGGGTCTTGGGATGAGGTCCTGACCGGGTCGGAAATAGATGCCACCGCAGGAACCAAGGATGAGCCTGGGTCCGGGGTCAGGGACGAGCCGACTGGAGCTCCAGCGACGGCTGAGCTCACGGCTGGAATCTACAGCCAGGGCCAGGTCGAGTATGAGAACCAGGCCGAGTTCCAGGCCCTGGCGCTGCTCTATGACCTGGGTAGGTCCTGGGGCACGGAATGGGAGTGAGGGAAGGTGGATGAGGGGAACGGGGAGGATGAAGGTGGGGTGGGGAGTTGGGAGGTAGAGGGAGATGGGAGGGGGGGGGGGGGTGGAGGAGGGAGATGCCCCTACTCCTATTCTCAGTACCCCCCTCCCTAAATCCCACCCTCTCTACCCCCTCACTCTATACCCTCCCCTCTCTACGCCCTCCCTATCTACCCTCACTCCCACCCTCTATACCCCCCCCCCCCCCTCTCTACCCCCTCCCTCTCTAGAACGTCCCTCTCTACCACCCCTCCCTCTCTACCACCCTCCCTCTCTAGGGGTTGAAGAGCGAGGGTGAAGAGGAGGAGGAGGGAGTGCTGCGGGATTAAGTGAAATGAGCCGAGCCTGCGCAGTTGGGGGCTATGCGTGAGTGGTGCAATATTGTGTTGGGGGAACGGCTTGCATTGCGGGAATGGTTGAGTGGTGGAATCTTGCGTTGGAGAGCAGACCCAATGCATTTACTCTAGTTCATTATTAAATGGATAGCTCAGGAACTTTTTACAGTAAAACACAAAACGCCGCTGTTATATATTATTCCCCAACTGAGAAAATATGTGCTTGAAACTATCCTACCTGCACAAAGTGAAGAATTGGTCACATAGATGTAATCTTAGAACAGCTTGTAATGGAGCCTACCAGGGAGAAGGCAATTCTGGATTTAGTGTTAGGTAATGAACCGGATTTGATAAAGGACCTCGAGGTTAATGAGCCATTAAGATGTAGTGACCATAATATGGTCAGGTTTAATCTAAAATTGGAGAGGGAGAAGGGTAGATCGGAGGTGTCTGTGTTACAGTTGAATAAAAGGGACTATGGAGCCATGAGGGAGGAGCTGGCCAAAGTTGACTGGAAAGATACACTAGCAGGGATGACAGTGGAACAAAAATGCCAGGTATTTCTAGGAATAATACAGAAGGTGCAGGATCAGTTCATTCCTAGGAGGAAGAAAGATTCCAAGGGGAATAAGGGGCGACCATGGCTGACAAGGGACGTCAGAGACAGTATAAAAGTTAAAGCGAAGAAGTACAACATAGCAAAGATGAGCGGGAAGCAAGAGGATTGGGTAATGTTTAAAGAACAACAGAAGATAACTAAAAAGACAATACGGGGAGAAAATATGAGGTACGAAGGTAAGCTAGCCAAGAATATAAAGCAGGATAGTAAAAGCTTCTTCAGGTATGTGAAGAGGAAAAAATTAGTTAAGACCAAAGTTGGACCCTTGAAGACCGAAAAAGGTGAATTTATTATGGGGAACAAGGAAATGGTAGATGAGTTGAACAAGTACTTTGGATCTGTCTTCACTAAGGAGGACACAAATAATCTTCCTGATATAGTAGAGGATCTGGGGTGACGGAGGAACTGAAGAAAATCCACATTAGGCAGGAAATGGTGTTGGATAGACTGATGGGACTGAAGGCTGATAAATCCCCAGGGCCTGATGGCCTGCATCCCCGGGTACTTATGGAAGTGGCTCTAGAAATCGTGGATGCATTGGTGATAATTTTCCAATGTTCTATAGACTCAGGATCAGTTCCTGTGGATTGGAGGGTAGCTAATATTATCCCAATTTTTAAAGGTTGAATAAAATAGGTCTTTATTCTTTGGAGTGCAGAAGGTTAAGCGGGGACTTGATAGAGGACTTTAAAATGATGAGAGGGATAGACAGAGTTGACGTGGATAAGCGTTTTCCATTGAGAGTAGGGAAGTTTCAAACAAGAGGACATTATTTGTGAATTAAGGGACAAAAGTTTAGGGGTAACATGATGGGGAATTTCTTTACTCAGAGAGTGGTAGCTGTGTGGAATGAGCTTCCAGTGGAAGTGGTGGAGGCAGGTTATCATTTAAAAATAAATTGGATAGGTATATGGATGGGAAAGGAATGGAGGGTTATGGTCTGAGTGCAGGTAGATGGGACTAGCTGAGAGTAAGTGCTCGGCACGGACTAGAAGGGCCGAGATGGCCTGTTTCCATGCTGTAATTGTTATATGGTTATATGAAAGGCGGGAGAGAAATAATAGGGAATTATAGACCAGCTAGCCTGACATCGGTGGTGGGGAAGTTGCTGGAGTCAATTTTACTTCGGAGTCACGTAAATGATTCGGTGAAGAAGTCCCGCCAGTGCGCATGCGCATCATTACATCAGCCGCATTGGCGCACGGAGGCTGTGAGGAGCAGAGCTCCTCCAGTGGTAAGTATTTCAAACTCCAGCTAAGTGGGAAAGCTTAGCTGGAGTTCGGGTCCGTTTGCTCTGGTGCTGTGTTTTGTCTTTAAGAAGCACCATGGACAAGACGGGCAAGGGGAAGAGGCGAGCCGGAAAATCGATGGTCAGCCGCGGGAGTGCGGTCTGTGAACGGCTGCCTCGTACCCCTGCACAGTCGCCGGCTGGGAGCGGGGCGACTGCGGACTTGTTGCTACAAAGCGCGGAGCCAGCGCCGGTTGGGCATAAGGCAACGCACATGTCTGTCAGGCCCACAGAATCGGGGGAGTCGGGTCGGGAGGATTCCCCTCCGGGGCTGGATACCGCTTTTGAGTGGATATCCCAAATGGAGCATCTGTTACACAGGTTCCTCCAGCAGGGCACACTCCAGGAGGAGGAGTGGTGTCAGCGCCAGGCTGGAGAGGCCGGGCCAGCAGCACCTTGTAAAGGGCTGCTTGATAGCACCATCATTGATGAAGCGCGTGTAGTGGGTCAGCAGAGTTCTGACCCCAACTCTGATGGTGAGGTCGATCCAAACGAAGAACGGCAGCTGCCAGATGTCCCACCTCTGGCAGTATGATTCACTGTCCCGTCAGAGTCAGGAGAGCCACTGGGAGAAGAGCTGGCCTCCACGATCAATTATTTGGTATCCCATCAGCTCCAGGAGCTTACGATGGATGAAACCACCAAGAAGCACGAGACCCCGAGGAACTGCGTTGTGCTAAAGGTACCAGCAGTGAACCATGTCATATGGGGTCAGATGGGTGTGGGCATGCGTGCCCAGGAAGTGAAGTTGCAGAGAATCCTGAAGCTGCTGGGTTCAGGAATCATGGCGTTCGCTAGAACAATGGATGGAGGGCAAGTGACGGACACGCATCAAGAGGCACTAGGGTTGCTGTATAGCGCCCATTTTGAGATCAATTGTCTCAGGAAGTGTGCCATTCGGCCCACCATCAACCCTAAGTTTGCAGCGCTCTGCAAGCCCAGCAATGTGCAGCCACCCAACTTACTCTTTGGAGAAGACCTCGTGAAACACGTGAAGGAGTTGGATGACGGCGGGGTTAATCAAAATGCCGATGGTCTGCAAGTCTGTGAAGAGAAGGTATCCCTACAGATGAAATACAGATTACGGGTCTAAATCAGGAACAAGCCGGCCGTCGATGCAGATGCGCAGTTGATGCTCTGCAGCGGGAACACGGACAAATGTGGGGCTTCCCGCCAGGAACCAGGGACAGCAGGTCACACCGGTTACCAAGGAGGTAGGTGGGCCTGGTTCTCATTGGAACATATTAAATGCAACACAGTCGAAGGTTGGGGGCAGATTACATCTGTTCTATGAGAATTGGAAGCAAATTACCTCAGACCCATTTATACTGAGTATTATTCAAGGGTTTCGAATTGAGTTCGATCCAAATGGTGATTTGCCCCTCCAGCATGTTCCGAGTAGAACACTCCATTTTTCACAAACAGAAGTAATGGAGATTCAGGCTGAACTTGAAAAGTTGTGTAATAAAGGAATAATTGAAAGGTCGGTTTATCAAGTCCACCAATTTGTATCAAATATTTTTCCGCGACCAAAAAAGGACAGAGGATGTAGAATTATTTTGGATCTGACAACTCTTAATCCTTTTGTACAGTATAGACACTTCAAAAAGGAAACATTTGTTTCTGCCAAACAACTGATTTCCAGAGGATGTTATATGGCAACTATAGATCTGAAAGATGCGTATTACTCAGTGTCTGTTCATTTGGAGGATAGGAAGTATTTGAAATTTACCTGGATGAATCAGTTATGACAATTCAAGGCAATCCCTAATGGTTAACTTCAGCTCCTAGAATATTAAATAAATTGTTAAAAACCAGTACTGGGGCAACTTAGAGCCCAGGGTCATGTGGTTGTGGCTTATCTGGATGATATCCTAATTATAGGACGAACAAGGGAATTAGCTGAGGCATCTGTGGCAGTTGTTAAATTCACTTTTGAAAGATTGGGGTTTCTCATTCATCCAGAGAAATCCAAATTAACACCACTTCCAACAATTGACTATTTGGGTTTCACAATTAATTCAATTCACATGGTAGTGACTCTGCCCAGGGAAAAAAGGGTGGAGCTAATTGACGGTTGCATTAAGCTGTTGAAGGAGCAATGACCTTCAATTAGACAGGTGGCCAGCCTGCTCGGAAAATTAGTGGCAGCTTTTTTGGCAGTTCAGTATGGGTCATTGCACTACCAGCAGTTACAGAGGGCAAAGGAACAGGCACTCAGGATGCATTTGGGCCATTATGCAGCACATGCTGTTACTGATTTGCAGTGGTGGATTCAGCATGTCTCCTGTAGTTCCAGCAAAGTAGTGCTTGAACAGCCTTCCATGGCCTTACAGACTGATGTCAATGCACTCGGGTGGGATGCCACTGATATGAGCTCCAGCTGTGGAGGCAGATGGAATGCGGAAGAGTCATTGCTTCTGCAGACATGGAGAATTAACTACTTAGAGCTTTTGGGACCTTTTTATGGGCTCAAGGCTTATTTTTCTACCACGACTAATCTGCATGTTCAGCTTCAAATTGACAACACTACGGCAGTGGCGTATGTTAATCACATGGGTGGAATCAAGTCGGTGTCTTGTGACAAATTGGCTAATCAAATCTGGACTTGGTGTATTGACAACAATATTTGGCTTTCAGCTATTTATGTACCAGGTAGATTCAATATAGTAGCAGACACCAGGACGCGAAAATTCCACGACAACACAGAATGGATGTTGAATCAGGATGTATTCAATGATATAGTTGTCAAATATGGAAGGCCAGATATCGACTTATTCGCATCCAGACTCAACCACCAGCTATCAAAATATGTGTCATGGGAACCAGATCCTGGGGCAGTAGCGATTGATGCTTTCTCGCTACATTAGGGTGGTATGTTTTTATTTGCATTTCCACCATTCTGTCAAGTCGGTGTCTGCGTAAAATCAAGCAGGATGCCGCCTCAGGGGTGCTGGTGATACTCGACTGGCCTACTCAGCCATGGTTCCCTTTGATATTGGAGTTGATGACACAACCCCTGATGGAGGTTCCCAAATGAAGGGATTTACTGGTGCACCCGGTAACTGGCGAATGGCATCTGTTATATAACCGTATTGATTTGTTAATTTGCAGGTTTTAAGAAGGCCATATCTGGGGCGAGGACTGTCTGGGCGAACTGTGGACATGCTCACTGCAGCCTGGAGGACGAGTACTCAAAATCAGTATATTTCTTATGTGAAAAAATGGGAAATTTTCTGTGTACAAAATAATATTGAATATTGTGCGGCGGGTATCTCGCATATTCTAGAGTTTCTGTCAACACTCTACTATGATGAGGGGTTGAGTTATAGTGCGATCAATTCACATAGAAGTGCATTGTCCTCATATTTATTGATGGGATCCGAAGAACATCCTATTGGGTCTCACCCTCTCTTTTCTCGATTCAAAAAAGCAATTTTTAACTCCAGACCTCCTAAACCCAGGTACATGGCAATCTGGGATGTAAGCGTGGTCCTCAAGCTACTTGGTCAGTGGACCCCTGTCACATCTCTGACTTTGACCAAAGTCACCATGAAGGTGGTCATGCTCATGGCACTGGTATCAGCACAATGAGTGCAGACATTGAAAAAGCTACAGCTAGACAGGATGGAAGTGGCTGCAGATAATGTTAGGTCCTCATTTATGACCTACTCAAACAGAGCTGGCCAGGTGTGACAGGATTCAAGATTGTTTTTTCAGCATATACCACGGATCCATGTCTATGTGTAAAGACACATTTGCTGCAATACATTGAGGCCACGAGGGCCTTACGAAATATGGAAACAGGGTTTTTATCAGTCACAAGAAGCCACACAAGAGAGTGTCAGTGCAGACTATCTCGAGGTGGTTGAAACAAGCCTTGGTTGATGCAGGTATTAACACTGATGTTTTTACATCTCATTCCACTAGGGCAGCAGCAACGACCGCGGCAAGGGCGATGGACGTCCCCATCGACCATATTCTCTCAGCCGTCGGGTGGTCAAATGAGTTGGTTTTTTCGCCAGTTTTACCATCGGCCAATTGCCAACTCGGGGCTGTTTGCTAATACCGTATTAAGTACTGTTTAAGTCCCCATGGGTTAGAGGGGATACTGTTATTTTTGTTATTCAAATAATTTGGTTACTGCATTTTAATGCAATCTCACCATTCATGCATTATTGATCATTTTCTCATACTGAGTCAATCAATGCAGTGAGAAGCCGGGATTTGAATCTGCGGCATGAAATCACAAAGCTTTGAAGCCTTCACAGAATCACTCACGTGACTCCGAAGTAAAATAGTAAGATTAAACGAGAACTTACCAGTTTGAAGTTTGATCTTTATTTTATGAGGAGTTACATTGGTGATTACGTGCCCTCCACGCCCAACCCTCTCTCACAAAGGCCATCTGGTAGTTCTCAAGTTGCTCATCTTACTATGTTACTTCGATAACTGGTATTTGTGATTTCATACCGCTGCTTCGAAGATTTACGCGCATGCGCACTGGCGGGATTTCTTCATGTAATCACCAACTCATAAAATAAAGATCAACCTTCAAACTGGTAAGTTCTCGTTTAATCTTACTGTTATAAAAGATGAAATAGCCACACATTTGGATAGCAGTAACAGGATCGGTCCGAGTCAGAAGGATTTACGTAGGGGAAATCATGCTTGACTAATCTTCTGGAATTTTTTGAAGATGTAACTAGGAAAATGGACAAGGGAGAGCCAATGGATGTATGCCTGGACTTTCAGAAAGCATTTGATAAGGTCCCACATAGGAGATTGGTGGGCAAAATTAGGGCACATGGTATTCGTGGTAGAGTGCTGACATGGATAGAACATTGGTTGGCAGACAGGAAACAAAGAGTAGGGATTAACTGGTCCCTTTCAGAATGGCAGGCAGTGACTAGTGGGGTAGCTATTTACAATATACATCAATGATTTGGATGAAGGGATTCAAAGTAACATTAGCAAATTTGCAGATGACTCAAAGCTGGGTGGCAGTGTGAACTGTGAGGAGGATTCTATGAGAATGCAGGGTGACTTGGACAGGTTGGGGGAGTGGGCAGATGCATGGCAGATGAAGTTTAATGTGGATAAATGTGAGGTTATCCACTTTGGTATCAAAAACAGGAAGGCAGATTACTATCTAAATTGTCGTTGGGAAAAGGGGAAGCACACAGGGGTCCTTGTTCAATAGTCTATGAAAGTAAGCATGCAGGTACAGCAGGCAGTGAAGAAAGCAAATGGCATGTTAGCCTTTATAACAAGAGGAGTTGAATGTAGGTGCAAAGAGGTCCTTCTGCAGTTGTACAGAGCCCTAGTGAGACCACACCTGGAGTATTGTGTGCAGTTTTGGTCCCCTAATTTGAGGAAGGACATTCTTGCTGTTGAGGGAGTGCAATGTAGGTTTACATGGTTAATCCACGGGATGGCGGGACTGTCATATGCTGAGAGAATAGAGCAGCTGGACTTGTACACTCTGGAGTTTAGAAGGATGGGATCTCATTGAAACATATAAGATTGTTAAGGGTTTGGACATGCTAGAGGCAGGAAACGTGTTCCCGATGTTGGGGGAGTCCAAAGCCAGAGGCCACAGTTTAAGAATAAGGAGTAAGCCCTTTAGAACAGAGACGAGGAAACACTTTTTCTCACAGAGAGTTGTGAGTCTGTGGAATTCTCTGCCTCAGAGGGCGGTGGAGGCAGGTTCTCTGGATGCTTTCAAGAGAGAGCTAGATAGGGCTCTTAAAAATAGCGGAGTCAGGGGATACTGGGAGAAGGCAGGAACGGGGTACTGATTGGGGATGATCAGCCATGATCACATTAAATGGCGGTGCTGGCTCAAAGGGCCGAATGGTCTACTCCTGCACCAATTGTCTATTGTCTATTAATGCGGAAGCCTGCATTAAGATGCGTCTACTTTAGGTGGGCCATGTTGGTAGACATGAACGTGCTGGGCCAAATAGTCGAGTTTTCATTCTCTTTGACGATGTGACTCTATGAGTCAAACTCTGGTGCATATGAATGACATTAGCTACTACATTTTTAAACGAGGTCCATTATTTTCAATGTAAACTAGGCAGGCTGACCTCTAAACCTGGCAAGACTATGAATTTGCACCAAATTTACATGAATATTCAATCTATTTTGAAAATGATGCTTGGAACTTTCAATGCTTATCATCGATCCACTTAATGGTGTGTCAACTACTGCAGTATAATTGCACTTTTCCGGTGAAGCAGTATAATCAGCAGAGATTGCCTCACTGGAAAATCATCACGAACATCTACCTTCGGTGGCATTTCCTGCCTCACGCAACCTTTTTTCACATGTGTGAGAAACTTTACATTTGAAAATTCCTATCATCTCAAATGGAAGGATTGGTTACATTGATGCTGAACCCTGGGTCATAACTCACACAAATCTTCCGATTGTGTTGGTGCAGATTTGTTGACAGTTCGAGGTGTTGGTTGCACATTCATCAATGTTTGGAGAAATTAGCTTAGTTATTCAGCCAGAGAAGATAGTTGAGGCCGGTACAATTACAACACTTAAAATACATTTACATTGATTTATTTATCAGGAAGGTTTTGATGAATATTGACTAAATGTGGGTAAATGGAATTACCTCAGATGGTGAATCTTTGGAGATATGAACATTTTGAGCCAAACAGGTGGTTTCCACGTTCTTTGACGCTGTGACTCTACGATTCGACTGCTGGTGCATATCAATGACATTTGCCACTATATTTTTAAACAAGGTCCAATGTCTTCAAAGGAACCTGTGTAAGCTGACCTCTAAGCCTGGCGAGACTATGGGTTTGCAACAAATTCACACCAGAATTCAATCACTTTTGAAAATGATGCTTGGAACTTTCAATGTTTATCATCGATCCACTTAATGGTGCGTCAACTACTGCAGTATAATTGCACTTTAAAGAAATTTATGATTTTGCCTTGTAATTACTGATCAACACAATGACTCATTTGGTGGCATGGTTTTGGCAGCTCACAATGGAAAGGGACAATTGCTGGATTCCAGCCTTTACATCTCACCATTGATGTTTGGGAAAAGATCCATTTGCCATATCAGCTGACAGCTGCACCAGTGTAAAAACACACAGAGAACTATCATCCCTTTTGTCCACCTGTAAAGAATTTTTAATTTTAGTCGAAGGTAATAGCTCCAGGGTGAAAAAAAAAGTCAGTAGAAAAAAAATGTAATTCAAAAAGCAGCACATGGCCTCTGTCACTCCAGGGCATGTTCATTCATAGTTGGAAAGTTTTTTGGAGAGGAGACTTGTGTTTTAGAGATGGCACCAAAAAGGCAGCAGCGCAGGGGGAGGGCACAACCCTAAAAAAAATACTGCCATGCATGTGTTGCCCACCCAGGAGGAGTGGCAGGAGGTGATGCCACAGGAGGTGATAGTGCAGGAGGAGTTAGCCCTGCATGAGAGACCCCTGGAGGAGGAGACCAGGGTGATAACCACCACCCCATCCTTCACTGCCTTATTTGAAGGCATCCAAACAGCCCTTTCTCCTGTGTCCGACACAGCATCAGAGGCCGATGCCCCAATGGAGGGAGGGCTGGAGGAAGATTATGCCCTACACCTTCACCAGGCAGCAGGAGGGGACCTTGAGGAATGGTTCCAGCAGAATGCCATCCTGTACGAAAAGGAAAATGAGGGGTACAGGGACAAGAATGGCATGCTTGCCATCCACTGCCTCACATGTGTGCTTAAAGTTCCATCTTTTGTCAAAGCCACTCTCTTCCAGTCATCTGGTGTACTGGGACAGTCCATCACATCATCTCCATTCACCCATTCAGACCTCTTCTTGTGCTTCCTCTTCAACCTTGCTCGTCACCTTTAGCCTTTCTTAAAAGGCTGTTGAAGCAAAAGGGCTACTGCAAACAGCAGTAGTATTTTTACTAACATCCTCCAAACTAGTTCCTTCCTTGGTTGCATGGTTCAGAATGATTTAAAAAAAAACCTGGGAGTTATTATTTTGTGAGAACAAAATGCAGACATGACATAATTTTATCAGGTGATCATTTGAGCTGTAGACACTCATCAATGGGCGTTGTTGGTTTTCGGTGTGGTCCTCTAAGTTGGAAGGGGGTTCTGCTCATTCACGGACCAATTTGCCAGAGACCATCATCAAGTAAAACTTACATGGTCGAAACCAGTCCGCAACACAGTCCAAGGAGGTCGCAGGAGGTCGAAGGAGGTCTTCTTCATATTCGAGGGAGGTCTTCAACATAGTTGTAGGATGTCGCACACATAGTCGAGGAAGGTCATAGAAGGTTGTAGGTCACCATGACCTTGATTTTATTTTAGTCTGTTAAGGTCGCCAGAGGTCACGGTGGAGATCTCCCAAGTGGGACAGGCCCTTAAGTACCCATTCTGTGAAGACTCACATTTATTGGAATAATATCCTTTCTCATTCATTGTTAAATTGTTAGGTCAGCAACATTTTATAGTGTAGTAAGAACTTCCACTGTTAAATAATATATGCCAACTCTGGTAAACTATACGTGCTTGAAACTATCCGAACATCACAAAGCACAGCATTGGTCACATGAAAGCTGTAGCCTAGGTAACAACTGCACAGGATGCTTCTGATTGTGTTGGTTCAGTTTTAATCACTTGAAGTGTTCGTTGTACCTTCATCGATGTCTAGAGAAATAAGTTCAGTTACTCAGCCATAGGCTGTAGTTCAGGCAAGTAAAATAACAACACATTTAAAGACATTTCCCTCGGTACATTTATTGGGACGGTTTTGAGGCATATGGATCAAATGTGGCTAAATGTGATTGCCTTAGATGAGGCATCTTGGTAGAAATAAGCATGATGGACAAAACAATCATTCTCCATGCTTTTTGATGCAGTGACTGTGAGTCAAATCCTGGTGCATATCAATGACATTTGCCACTATGTTTTTAAATGAGGTCCAGAATTTTCAAAGTAAACTATGCAGGCTGGCATTTATGCCTGGCAGGTGTTTGGCTTTCTGTTAACGTTTACAAGAGTAATCAATCGATTTTGAAAATGATACTTAGATCTCTCAATTTTTATGATCGAACACTGTAATATAAAGGCTAGGTTTAAAAAATATATGATTTTTACACCATGACTGATTCGGTAGCTTGGTTTTGGCAGCTCACAAATAGCAAGGGACAATTGCTCGATACCAGGCTTTACATCTCACCATTCGTGTTTGGGAAATTATGCAAGCTGACAGCTGCACCAGGGTGAAAACATACAGGTGACTACTATCGCTTTGGTCCATCAGTAAAGAATTTTGTATTAAAAGATTCCTACCATCACAAAGGGAAGTATTGGTAACATTGGTGCTGAAGCCTGGATCACAACTGCACACAAAGCTTCCGATTGTGTTGTTGCAGATTTGTTGACAGTTTGAGGTGTTGGTTCCACATTCATCAATGTCTGGAGGGGAAAAAATAAATGACGTGTCAAGCACTTGCAAGACTTTTGGCTTTGCTGAGTAAAACTCTACAACTTGTAATCATGAGATGCAACAGAGGATACTAGACCTACAACTGAAATAACTTAATCTACATTTACACATCCGTCTGCAGATTAAGTACTCATGCAGTGAAGACTCACAGTCAATGCAATAATATACTCTCTTATTCATTATTATATTGTTAAGTCAGTAACGTTTTTACACTTTAGTAAGAACTGCCACTGGTAAATAATATGTCAATTCTGAGAAAAATATGCACTCAAAATAACAAAGCGAAGTATTAATGCTGAAGCCTGGGTAACAACTGCACAGGAAGCTTCCGATTGTGTTGGTGCAGTTTTGTTGACAGTTTGAGATGTTGGTTACACATTCTTCAATGTCTAGAGAAATAAGCTCAGTTACTCAGTCAGAGGAATCTTTTGAGGCAGGTACAATTACTTCAAATTGAAAGACAAGTGCCGAGGTAACCCTATCAGGTTGGTTTTGTGAAAACTAGACCAAATGTAGCTATATCTGACCACCTTAGATGGGGCATCTTGGTAGACATGAACATGATGGGCCAATCAGTTGTTTTCCATGCTCTTTGATTCTGTTACTCTATGAATCAAATTAAACTCTGGAAGCTGATTTCTAAGCCTAACTTGAGTATGGTTGTGTGTCAAAACAGAAATGAGCAATCAATTCTGAAAACGATGCTTCAAGTTTTCAATGCGTAAGATCAAATTTGCATGAAATAACAAAGAAATCTAGATGATGGTGAGCCATGCACTGTAATATGGAGTCACAGAGTGATGCAGTGTGGAAACTGGGCCTTCGGCTCAACTTGTCCACACCGGCCAACATGTCCCAGCTACATTGGTTCCACCTGCCCGCGTTTGGTCCATATCCCTCCAATCCCGTCCTATCCATGTACCTGTCCAACTGCTTATTAAATGTTGGGATAGTCCCTGCCTCAACTACCCCCTCTGGCAACTTGTTCCACACACCCACCAACAATTGTGTGAAAAAGTTACCCCTCAGATTCTTATTAAATCTTTTCCCCTTCACCTTAAACATGTCCTCTGGTCCTCGACTAACCCACTCTGGGCAAGCAACTCTGAGCATCTACCCGATCTTTTCCTCTCATGATCTTATACACCTCTATATGATCTCCCCTCATCCACCTGCACTGGAAGGAAAAGAGTCCCAGCCTACTCAACCGGTCCCTATAGCCCAGACTTTCTCGTCCTGGCAACATCCTCGTAAATCTTCTCTGTACCCTTTCCAGCTTAATACCATATTCCCTATGACATGGTGCCCATGTATATAAAGTCAATTCTTTTTAATTTATGATTTTGCCTTGTAATTACTGAGCAACATCATAACTCATTCGGTGGCACGGTTTTGGCAGCTCACAAATGGCAAGGGCCAATCTCTGAATTGCAGGCTTTACATCTCACCATTGATGTTTGGGAAAAGTTCAAAACAAGCCGACAGCTGCAATAGGGTGAAAACACACAGAGAGCCACTATCCCTTTTACACATCTGTAAAGTAATTTGTATTAAAAAATTCCTACCATCACATAGGGAAGAATTGGTCATGTTGATGCTGAAGCCTGGATCACAACTGCACACAAAGCTTCCAATAGTGTTAATGCAGATTTGTTGACAGTCTGAGGTGTTTGTTGCACATTCATCGATATCTAAAGAAATAAGCACAGTTGCTCCTGCTGTAAATTGTTGACATTTAAAGGACAAAGGACAAGGGACATTTATTGTCACATACACCATTGAAGCAGTGCATTGCTTCAAGCAGTGTAATATTTAAAAAAATAAACGATTGAGACACATAATTTCCAATCACACCATGGTTCATTTTGTGGCACACTTTTGGCAGCTCAAAGAAGTCAGGGGCCAGTCACTGGATTTCAGCCTTTCCAGTGAAGCTGTATAATCAGTAGAGGTTGCTGCATTGGAGGAACAACACTAACATCGACCTGTGTGGGAACAAACTGCATATGCTAGCAACACCAAAGATAGACACAAAATGCTGGAGTTACTCATCAGGACAGACAGCATATCAGGAGAGAAGGAATGAGTGAGATTTCTGGTCAAGCCATTTTTCAGAAGTCTTGACCCGATTTGTCACCCATTCCTACTAATTTCTACCTTCTGTGGCATGTCCTGCTTGCCACATCCTTTTTTCCAAATGAGAGAAACTTTGTATTTGAAAATTCCTACCATAACAAATGGAAAAGTTGGTCACGTTGGTGCTGAAAGCTGGGTCACAACTGCACACGGAGCTTCCGATTGTGTTGTTGCAGATTTGTTGACAGGTCGAGGTGTTGGTTCCACAATCATCAATGCCTGGAGGAAAAAGAATAAATGTCATGTCTAGCACTTGGAAGACTTTTGTCTTTGCCAAATAAAACTCTATAACTTGTAATCATGAGATGCAAAAGAGGATAGGCAATTCAACAAATGAAATAATTATCCCTATTATTAACATCCTACTGTAGGAAATGTACCCATTCCCTGAAGTCTCACAGTGAATGAAATTAAATTATTATTAAATTTTTTAGTTGATAATTCAGGAACTTTTTACAGTGTATCGCAAAATGCCGCTGTTACATATTATTACCCAACTCGGAGAAAATATGTGCTTTAAACTATCATACCAGCACAAAGCAAAGAATTGGTCATGATAATGCTGAAGCCTGGGTAACAACTGCACAGGAAGCTTCCGATTGTGTTGGTGCAGTTTTGTTGACAGTTTGAGATGTTGGTTACACATTCATCGATATCTGGAGAAATAAGTTCAGTTACTCAGTCAGATGAATATTTTGAGGCAGGTACAATGACTTCAAACCGAAAGACAAGTGCCTAGGTAAACCTATCAGGATGGTTTTGAGAAAAATGGACCAAATCTGGCTGCATCTGACTACCTTAGATGGGGCAACTTGGTAGACATGAACCTGATGGGCCAAACAGTCGTTTTCCTTGATGTTTGAAGCTGCGACTATGAGACAACTCCTGGTGCATATCAATGACATTTTGTCATTATGCTTTTAAATGAGGTCCAATATCTATCAAATTAACATCTAGAGACTGATTTCTAAGCCTGGCTTGACTATGGTTTTGTAACAAAACAGAAATGAGCAATCAATCAATTTTGAAAATGATGCTTAGAGTTTTCAATGCGTAAGATCAAATTTGTATGAAACATCAAAGAAATCTATATTATGGTGAGCCATGCACTGTAATATGGAGTTATAATGATACAGTGTGGAAACCGGGCCTTCGGCTCAAATTGTCCACATCGGCCAACATGTCCCAGCTACACTAGTTCCACCTGCCCACATTTGGTCCATATCCCTCCAGACTTGTCCTATCCATGTACCTGTCCAACTGCTTCATAAATGTTGGGATAGCCCCTGCTTCAACTACGCCCTCTGGCAACTTGTTCCACACACTTACCAACAATTTTGTGAAAAAGTTACCCCTCAGATTCCTGTTAATTATTTTCCCCTTGACCTTAAACATGTCCGCTGGTCCTCGACTAATCTACTTTGGGCAAGAAACTCTGTGCATCCATCGGATTCTTTCCTCTCATGATCTTATACACCTCTATATGATCACCCCTCATCCACCTGCACTGCAAGGAAAAGTGTCCTAGCCTACTCAACCAGCCCCTAAAGCTCAGACGTTCTCATCCTGGCAACATCCTCGTAAATCTTCTCTGAACCCTATCCAGCTTAATACCATAATTCCTATGACATGGTGCCCATGTATATAAAGGCAATTAATTTTAATTTATGATTTTGCATTGTAATTACTGATCAACACCATAATTAATTCGGTGGCATGATTTTAGCAGCTCACAAATGGCAAGGGACAATCTCCGAATTCCAGCCTTTACTATTTATGTTTGGGAAAAGTTCAAGTTTCCATACAAGCTGACAGCTGCACCAGGGTGAAAACACAGATAAATACTATCCCTTTTACACATATGTAAAGTAATTTGTATTAAAAAAATCCTACCATCACATAGGGAAGAATTGGTCATGTTGATACTGAAGCCTGGATCACAACTGCACACGAAGCTTCCAATAGAGTTAGTGCAGATTTGTTGACAGTCTGAGGTGCTGGTTGCACAATCATCGATGTCTAAAGAAAAAAGCACAGTTACTCCTGCTGTAAATTGTTGACATTTGCTAATAGATCTTAAAGCTAGGCAGACGTATCCAATAAAAACAATGCAGGCGGTCTTCTAATGCTGACAGAAGCAGAGCATTGCTTCAAGCAGTTCATTGGCTATATTTAAGAGGGAGTTAGATGTGGCCCTTGTGGCTAAAGGGATCAGGGGGTATGGAGAGAAGGCAGGTACAGGATACTGAGTTGGATGATCAGCCATGATCATATTGAATAGCGGTGCAGGCTCGAAGGGCCGAATGGCCAACAGCTGCACCTATTTTCTATGTTTCTAAGCAGTGTAATATTTAGGACATTTAACAAAAAACGATTGAGATCCATAATTTCCAATCACACCATGGTTCATTTTGTGGCATAGTTTTGGCAGCTCAGAGAAGTCAGTGGCCAGTCACTGGATTCCAGCCTTCCCAGTGAAGTGTATAATCAGCAGAGCTTTGCACATTGGAGGAACAACACTAGCATCTACCTGCGTGAGAAGAAAATGCAGTTGCTGGTAACATCAAAGATAGACACTAAATGCTGGAGTTATTCATCACGACAGACAACATATCTGGATCAAGCAAAAAAGGAGTCGCCTCGCGGCAGCGGCCTCTATAGTCTGTCTGTCTTTTTTTTTTTTTTTTTGTCCTGTTGAGTGTATTGTAGTTGTAGTTTATATATTGATTTTAGCTGTGTATATTTGGGGGGGGGGGGGGAGGTAAACGTTTAAATATCTTCCCTGTATGGGGGACCTGACCTTTTCCCTGTTGGGTCTCCGTTGTCATTGGGTCCTAGCACTGTGGAGTAGCCTCCAACCGGAATGACCTGGAGGCTTCAGTCGCGGAGCCTGCGAACTCGCCATCGTGGAGCTGGCTGGCTTCCAAGTGTAGAGAGCTGTGGTGGCGCGCGGCTGCGACCCGACTTTGGAGGCTCCAGCCGCAGGCCTGGTGGACGGTGACATCGGGAGCTCACGGGTCCCTGGTGGGAGACCGCTTTTCGGAGGTCCCGCAATGGCAACTTCTCCCATCCGAATTGCGGGGTTGAAAACAACCCGGAGCAGGGCCTTACATCGCCCAGCGCGGCCTTAACGGCCGCGGGACTTGTCATCGCCCGCCGGGGGCTTTAACATCAGGAGAAGAATGGAAAACAGGGGAGAGACAATGACTTTGCCTTCCATCACAGTGAGGAGGAGATTCACTGAGATGGATGTTTGTGTAAATTGGGTTAATTGTGTGTCTTGTTAATTGTTTCTTCTTTTTGTATGACTGCAGAAACCAAATTTTGTTTGAACTTCATTTGAGGTTCAAATGACAATAAACTATATTGGATTGTATTGATGGAAGGAATGAGTGACATTTCTGGTCAAGATCATTTTTCAGAAGAGTCTCAACCCGAATCGTCACCCATTCCTACTAACTTCTACCTTCTATGGCATTTTCAGCTTGACACATCCTTTTTTCCACACGTGAGAAGTTTTGTATTTGAAAATTGCTACCATCACAAATGGAAGAGTTGGTCACAATAATGCTGAAGCCTGGATCCAACCGCACACGAAGCTTCTGATTGTGTTGGTGCAGATTTATTGACATTTCCTGGTGTCGGTTGCACATTCATCAATGTCTGGAGAAATGAGCTCAGTTACTCAGCCAGTTGAGGCCGGTACAATTACAACACTTAAAAGACATTTACATTGGTTTATTTGTCAAGAAGGTTTTTGTAGATTGGCTATTGCATGTTAACCAGTCAGAATGCTTAGTAATTATAACTCCACCTAAATGCATGATTTATAGTGTAAGAACTCGCCTACTGTCTTCCAGTAGCTGCAGTAGACTGAACGTGTGATGTACTGCTTATATGATGATGAACTAGACAATAAAGATGCTTGTGCTTCAACCTGTGAGACTAAGGAATTTACATGGTGTCAGAAAATTGGGTCTAACCCTCGTCTGTTAACCGCGATATATATTTTGTTTATCAGTTTTTGCTTGTGAGTGATTTTGACTACATGGCTAACTCCTGTCGAAAGCCAAGCCCGCTTGTGTTTGATTCCGATATAGCCGAGCGCTGGCGAATGTTTGAGCGGGATTATGCTCACTATATCCGCTTCGTTCACCAAAACGACCCACGATGATCTGAAGGCATCGTTACCGCTCAATCCAGCAGGTCCGGAAGCAATGATACTTGTGGATACCTTTGAATTCGCCCCAGCACTCCTCGATGCTAGTGGTCTGGTGTTGGTGGAAGATGAGACTATCGACAATCCGATAGTTCTGCGAAGGAAGTTTAGAGAACTGTGCGACCTGCCCTCAAACCGTATACTCGAGAGAACACGATTTTTCACCCGACAGCATCAGGCTGATGAGCCTGTTGAGCAATTTATCAGCGATCTACGACACATGATTACACTGTGCCGCTTTGGTGAGTCGACTAATGAGCTCGTGCGTGATAAAATTGTGGGAGGAATGAGCGACCACAAGCTGAGAGCTGAACTGCCTCAGAACACTGAACTGACTTTAGAGCAAGCCATTCATGCATGTCGAATGGCAGAAACCATGGCCCCACTGGCTGATTTTGACCCGACCAGTCCTCACCAACAACATAACGTTAAATGCATCCCGCAAAGATCCAAATATGCCTCCCACGAGATACACAAACTGCAACTATTTCCACTCAAGGGGGCGCCAGTTCTGCGTAGAATCATTGCAAACATTTAATTGCTGTATTTAAATCTTTAGGATTGATGCAGATCCGGAAATCTTCCTTTTCTTTCTTGGTGGTTATGACCATAGTGGAAACCCAGTCAGAGGGCTCGCTGACCTCAGCAATGACACCAATGCAGTTCACAAATGCAAGAAACTTAACCACTTTGCTACATGTTGTCGATCACGTGGGAACACTGCTTCAAGGATGAATCTGCACCTAATTCAACAAGAGACGTTTGATTCTGATTCCCAAGAACAAGACGATGTTTCTCACGGGAATGATTCCGATAACACAGACACCTGTACTTTCCCTAAACCTGCGCTCCCCTGGCAAGCTGATGGATCCTGCTGTGACCATGATAATAAACAACAAGGCTTTGAATGCCAAAGCTGAAACTGGTGCCAGAGTAAACATAATGTCACTCAAAGAGTTCAACAAGATAAGAACCACTGAACACATGTGTAGATTGATGGTGCGAGCCAATCACACACAAGCCAGCAGCACTAACTCCACCCCTCCATAACACTTATACTAACGCCCCATTCCCGGCACTTCAGTTCGAGCAGCCAGGATGTATTATAACCTGTTGTCCTAAGTTCAAGTGAGTTTATTGTCATGTGTCCCTGTATAGGACAATGAAATTCTTGCTTTGCTTAAGCACACAGAAAATAGTAGGCATTTACTACAAAACAGATAAATGTGTCCATATACCATGATATAAATATATACACACATGAATAAATAAACTGGTAGTGCAAATAACATAAAGTGGTTGCTAATAATCAGAGTTTTGTCCGAGCCAGGTTTAATAGCCTGATGGCTGAGGGGAAGTAGCTATTCCTGAACCTGGTTGTTGCAGTCTTCAGGCTCCTGTACCTTCTACCTGAAGGTAGCAGGGAGATGAGTGTGTGGCCAGGATGGTGTGGGTCTTTGATGATACTGCCAGCCTTTATGAGGCATCGACTGCGATAAATCCCCTCGATGGAAGGAAGGTCAGAGCCGATGATGGACTGGGCAGTGTTTACTACTTTTTGTAGTCTTTTCCTCTCCAGGGCGCTCAAATTGCCGAACCAAGCCACGATGCAACCGGTCAGCATGCTCTCGACTGTGCACCTGTAGAAGTTAGAGAGAGTCTTTCTTGACAATCCGACTCTCCGTAATCTTCTCAGGAAGTAGAGGCGCTGATGAGCTTTTTGATAATTGCGTTAGTGTTCTCGGACCAGGAAAGATCTTCAGAGATGTGCACCCCCAGGAATTTGAAGTTCTTGACCCTTTCAACCATCGACCCGTTGATATAAATGGGGCTGTGGGTCCCCCTCCTACTCCTTCCACTAAGTCCACTAAGTGCTGCTAAGTGCTCATTAAAGATGTGTTTAAATCACACAATGACTTTGGCTCATGTTTACATGTTGTCAGAAATGGGATACGAACACACACCTCCAGTTGGAGACCAGTAAGCAACTACGTACCCTGGCCACACACACTACCACTGACAATATGCTTCAAACCCTCTCCTCCATCATCAAACGAGGCTGGCCTGACAAACGATCCGACATGCCCACAAAGGTACAGCCATACTTCCTGGTACGTGATGAACTGGTGGTACAGGATGGTGTTGTGGTTAAGGGTCACGATCATATGACAGCTCCAGCAGACCACTCGAGCCTCTACTGCTGGGCCAGGTCGTCCGTCTACGAACTTCAACTGGACATTCCCGTCTGGGCACTGTTGTCAGCCCGACTGACGAGCCACGATCCTACATGGTGGACTGTGAGGGAGCGGTTTACCGGAGAAGGCGACAACACCTGCTTGCTGTGAGGGAGCCCCGCCCACCGCCTGCTGGTCCCTATGCTCCGCCGCTCCAGTTCCAGCTGCCTTCTGCGATGTCTCCCACCCTTCCCCACATGCCTTACAGCCCTGTTCATCCCTCGGTCTCCACTAACCACGGGGTCTCACCCACTGCATGTTTCCCCTTTCGGTCCCCGCAAGCTTCTCCCGCGTCATTCTCGCCTCGTGGAAATCCGTCCCATCTTTCAGGAGAGGGAGGGGAGGGTTGGGTCCGCACGCGCTCCGCACGTGTTAGCAGACCACCAGACAGATATGACGAGTATGTTTAACTTCATGGTATGGGTGCCCTTTCCACACTTAATCCCAAGGGGAAAGGATGTAGATTGATGGTGCATGTGAGCCAATCATACACAAGCCAGCACCACTAACTCCACCCCTCCATAACACTTATACTAACGCCCCATTCCCGGCATCTCAGTTCGAGCAGCTAGGATGTATTGATAACCTGTTGTCCTAAGTGCTGCTAAGATCATTAAAGATGTGTTTAAATCACACAATGACTTTGGCTCATGTTTACATCATGAAAAAAGACTCCTCCACCCTAAATGCTTACGCGGGGGGGGGGGGGGGGGGGGGGGGGGATTCTTCACCCGTTGGGTAAAGCTGACTTAAAATGCACTGTCAATGAGCAGACTAAGAACCTGATTGTTTACATTTTCCAACCAAACTCAGAAACCCTGCTTGGGATCAACGCATGCCACGACCTAGGTCTGGTTTATTTCGGGCATGCTGTCCACAAACTCTGTTTGACAGAGGAACCAACACAGCAGAAGCTATCCAATTACAAAGACTTGTTCGATGACAAACTTGGCAAACTGCCTACGATAGACAAGATCACTGTGGATCATGCAGTCACCTCAATAGTTCGCGCACTTCACCGCGCCCCTCATGGCATGCGGGAGAGAATCCACACCGAACCTAAGCACATGATCTCCATCGGAGTCATTGCTGAGGTCAGCGAGCCCTCTGATTGGGTTTCCACTATTGTCATAACCACCAAGAAAGACAAGGAAGAGTTACGGATCTGCATCAATCCTAAAGATTTAAATACAGCAATTAAATGACAGCAGTATCCGATGAGAACCACTGAGGACGTAGCGGCACAGATCGGCAATGCAACGATGTTCTCAGTCCTTGATGCCAAAAGTATTTTCTGGCAAATACCACTGGACCGAGCATTGCCTGCTCTAACAACGTTTGCCACACAGGTTTTTAAGGATGCCATTTGGCATCAACTCTGCCAGCGAAGTCTTTCAACGCGCAATGGAACAACTATTCGTATAATATCCATGTGCCATAATTGTTGACGATATCTTAGTATACGGCCTTGACATGGCCGAGCATGATGCCAACCTGAAGAAAATACTAAACCGTGCCAGAGAAATTAATCTGAAACTCAACCCTTGGAAATGCAAGTTCAGAGTTCCAGAGGTCACCTACGTCGGTAATGTATTCAACAGCAATGGATTAAAACCTGATCCATTAAAGACTGCAGCCATCAATGAACTGCCGGTCCCAACCAACGTTACTAGTTTGCAACGATTCCTCGGCATGGTCAACTATCTGGGCAAATTCATTCCCAACCTCAGTGAACTTTCTGCCCCTCTTCGACAACTGACCCACAAGGACAATGCATGGTCGTGGTTTCCACAACACCACAAAGAGCCTTTGAGACTTTAAAGCTCCAGCTAGCCAGTGCACCTACACTGGCATACTTCAATCTTAACTTGCCAGTCACCATCACCTGCGATGTATCCCAATATGGACTAGGCGCAGCCTGCCTACAGACAGCCTTTGATGGCGACGTGATGCCTATCTCCTACGCATCACGCAGCTTGACAGAAACTGAAAAACACTATGCCCAGATCGAAAAGGAACTGCTCGCCATTGCGTTCGCCTGTTCTAAATTCAAAGACTTTATTTTTGGCAAAACCTTCACTGTCGAAACTGACCACCAGCCATTGGTCACCATCCTGAGCAAACCTATCCATACAGCGAATGATGATGCAGCTGCAATGGTTTGACTTCCATATCGTCTACAAGAAAGGTAAATACATGCATGTCGCAGATACGCTCTCCAGAGCCCCACGCACCACCAGCAAACGCCACCCTTTTGAACAGGACGAATCCTCAGTCCTGAAGGTCTCGTTCGTGCCCACCGATTACCTACGCCACCTTGCCGAACACACAGCTGCGGACAAAACCTCACAGCTGCTGACCTCCATCATTAGAGGCGGATGGCCAAACAAGCAGTCAAGCACCCCGCTTGAAGTACGACCCTACTTCCTGGTTCGTGACGAGTTGATGCTCCAGGACGGAATCATCACCAAAGGTCACAAGGCGGTCACCCCCCCTTCTTTATGGAGCGAGTACTATGACGAGATCCACGGATGCCATCCAGGTACTGAGGCCACTATAAAACGAGCCCAGAGTATGATCTACTGGCCCGGGATGACCAAGTACATACGCGGAAAAACAGAATCGTGCGCGATCTGCAACAGCCAGTCACCGCATCAGCAGAATCAGCCCCTCTTACCCCAGCCAGCTCTCTCTTTATCATGGTCATCACTGGCTGCCAACATCTTCGAATAGCATGGGAAACACTACTTTGTTCGAGAGGACTCCTACTCTAATTGGTTTGAGCATGACTTCCTGCCAACGATCTGAAACAGTGATTTGGATCACTGAACATTCATCTTTCTGTGCATGGGGTACCTGTTCGTCTTCAGACTGATAATGGAACTCAATTCACGAGCCAAACGTTTAATGACTTTGCTAAACGGTGGAACTTCCAACATGTCACCAGCAGTCCAGAATACCCGCAATCCAATGGACTTGCCGAATGTGCTGTTAGGAGTGCAAAGCAACTCATGGAGCGCTCCTATCTAGCTAAATCTGACATCTACCTGGACCTGCTAAACCTACAAAATATTGCAAGCGACAACGTTCTTGGCTCCCCAGCCCAGCGGCTAATGTCCCGCCAGACGCGGCCACCACTGCCTGTCTCTCAGCAACAGCTACAACCAAAAGTCCACTCCCCATCCACGATACTAAAGCATGTGCAGTTCAATCGAGAAGCAGAAACGCTTCTATGATAAGACCAGCAAGCCACTCAAACACTTATACAGGGACAAGTGGTGCAACTACAGACAGAATTTAGAAGATTGAGGGGGGATCTTATAGAAACTTACAAAATACTTAAGGGGTTGGACAGGCTAGATGCAGGAAGATTGTTCCCGATGTTGGGGAAGTCCAGAACAAGGGGTCACAGTTTAAGGATAAGGGGGAAATCTTTTAGGACCGAGATGAGGAAAACTTTTTTCACACAGAGAGTGGTGAATCTCTGGAATTCTCTCCCGCAGAAGGTAGTTGAGGCCAGTTCATTGGCTATATTTAAGAGGGAGTTAGATGTGGCCCTTGTGGCTAAAGGGATCAGGGGGTATGGAGAGAAGGCAGGTACAGGATACTCAGTTGGATGATCAGCCATGATCATATTGAATGGTGGTGCAGGCTCGAAGGGCCGAATGGCCTACTCCTGCACCTATTTTCTATGTTTCTATATTGGACACACTAAACTGGGACACATTCATGGCCCATCTAAGGTCCCACGGTCCTACCTGTCAAAGTCGATGGTGTCCTCTACAGACGCAACCGTCAACCTCTCTTTCCTGTGAAGGAATGCCTTTCAGCATCCCAGGGTCCTGATGCCCCTCTGCTGCAGTTTAAACCAACGCCTGTTACAGCCGTTCCAGCACCGGCCGTGGCCAGCTCCGCCCACTCCCCGCGTTGGTCTGCTCCCGTGTCCCCTGTTGTAACCAGCACCCCGGGGTCCCCGCATCGGTCAACCCCTGGCTCCCCTGCGGCGATCTCCCTCCACAGACCCATTGGATTACCCACGGTTGTGCCTACCCCAGCCCCCATCTTTACAGAGGAAAAGGGTGATGAGGCAGCCCCTTACCGCACGAGAACCGGGCGAGCTAGTAGGCCACCTGTTAGATATGGTGATTTTGTTTAACCCCATTATTACTCACTCGGCATATTGTTTAAAATGTCTTAGTTGCATTTTCATTTCGACAAGAAGAGATGTAGATTGGCTATTGCATGTTAGCCAATCAGAATGCTTAGTAATTATAAACCGCCTAAATGTATGATTTATAGTGTAAGAACTCGCCTACTGTCTTCCAGTAGCTGCAGTAGACTGAACGTGTGATGTACTGCTTATATGATGATGAACTAGACAATAAAGATGCTTGTTGGTCAACCTGTGTGAGATTAAGGTATTTTGATGAATATTGACAACATGTGGGTAAATAGTACTACCTTAGATGGTGTATCTTGGTAAACATGAATGTGTTGGGCCAAACAGGTGGTTTCCATGTTCTTTGACGCTGTGACTACGAGACAACTCCTGGTGCATATCAATCACATTTGCCTCTATATTTTTATACAAGGTCCAATGTCTTCAAAGAAAACTATGCAGGCTGACCACTAAGCCTGGCAAGACTATGGGTTTGCAACAAATGTACATCAGAATTCACTCACTTTTGAAAATGATGCTTGGAATTTTCAATGCTTATCATCAATCCACTTAATGGTGCGTCAACTACTGCAGAATAATTAAAAAATCATGATTTTGCCTTGTAATTACTGATCAACACCATGACTCATTTGGTGGCATGGTTTTGGCAGCTCACAAATGGAAAGGGCCAATCGCTGGATTCCAGCCTTTACATCTCACCGTTGGTGTTTGGGAAAAGATCCATTTGCCATATAAGCTGACAGCTGCACCAGTGTAAAAACACACAGAGAACTATCATCCCTATGGTCCACCTGTAAAGAATTTTATATATAAAAATTCCTACCATCACAAAAGGAAGAGTTGTTTACATTGATACTGAAGCCTGGGTCACAACTGCACACAAAGCTTCCAATTGTGTTGGTGCAGATTTGTTGACAGTTTGAGGTGGTTCCACATTCATCGATGTCTGGAGGAAAAAGAATGAATGACGTGTCAAACACTTGCAAGACTTTTGTCTTTGCCAAATAAAACTACAAATTGTAATCATGAGATGCAACAGAGGATATTCAACCTACAACTGAAATGACTTATCCCTACCTTCACACTTCCTTCTGCAGATTAAGTACCCATTCTGTGAAGATTTACAGTGATTGCACTAATATCCTTGCAGGTCAGAAACATTTTATAGTGTAGTAAGAACTTTCACTGTTAAATAATATACGCCAATGTTGATATCTATATGTGCTTGAAACTATCCTAACATCACAAAGCAGAGAATTGGTCATGTTAACGCTGAAGCCTGGGCAACAACTGCACAGGAAGCTTCCGATTGTGTTGTTGCATTTTTGATGACAGCTTGAGATGTTCGTTGTACATTCATCGATGTCTGGAGAAATAACCTCACTCAGCAACAGGCTGAGGCAAGTACAATAACAATAAATTGAAAGACATTTCCCTCGGCACATTTATTGGGATGGTTTTGAGGCATATGTATCAAATGTGGCTAAATGTGATTACCTTAGATGAGGCATCTTGGTAGAAATGAGCATGATGGACCAAACATTCATTCTCCATGCTTTTTGATGCAGTGACTATGAGTCAACTCCTGGTGCATATCAATGACATTTGTCACTATGTTTTTAAAGGAGGTCCAAAAGTTTCAAAGTAAACTCTGCCGGCTGGCATTTATGCCTGGCAGGTGTTTCTGTTAAAATTTACAAGAGTAATCAATCGCTTTTGAAAATGAAGCTTAGATCTCGCAATTTTTGTGATCGAACACTGTAATATAAAGGCTATGTTTAAAAAAATATGATTTCTACACCATGACTTATTCGGTAGCGTGGTTTTGGCAGCTCACAAATGGCAAGGGACAATTGCTCGATTCCAGCCTTTACATCTCACCATTTGTGTTTGGGAAATTAAGCAAGCTGATAGCTGCACCAGGGTGATAACAAACAGGTGACTACCATCGCTTTGGTCCATCTGTAAAGAATTTTGCATTAAACAATTCCTACCATCACAAAGGGAAGTATTGGTTACATTGGTGCTGAAGCCTAGATCACAACTGCACTCGAAACTTCCGATTGTGTTGTTGCAGGTTTGCAGAAAAAAATGAATGAAATGTCAAACACTTGCAAGACTTTTGTCTTTGCCAAAAAAACACTACCACTTGTAATCATGAGATGCAACCCTATAATTGAAATAACTTATCTCTACATTTACACTTCCTTCTGCAGATTAAGTACTCATGCTGTGAAGACTCACAGTGATTGCAATAATATACTCTGTTATTCATTATTATATTGTTAAGTCAGCAACGATTTTACACTGTAGTAAGAACTGCCACATGTAAATAATATACGTCAACTCTGAGCAAATATGTACTCAAAAATAATAAAGCGAGGAATTGGTCACGTTAATGCTGAAGCCTGGGTAACAACTGCACAGGAAACTTCCGATTGTGTTGGTGCAGTTTAGTTGACAGTTTGAGGTGTTGGTAGAACATTCGTCGATATCTGGCGAAATAAGCTCATTTACTCAGCCAGAGGAAGTAGTTGAGACAGGTTTAATTACAATAAATTGAAAGACATTTGCAGAGGTACATTTATCGGAATGATTTTGAGTAATATGGACCAAATGCTGGTAAATGTGACCAACTTTGATGGGGCATCTTCGTGGATATGAACGTGTTGGGCCAAACATTCGTTTTCCATGCTCTTTGATGCTGTGACTATCAGTCAACTTATGGTGCACATCAAAGCCATTTTGTCACTATGGTTTAAAATGAGGTCCAACATTTATCAAATTTAACTCTGGAGGCTGATTTCTAAACCTGGCTTTATGGTTTTGTGTCAAAATAGAAATGAGCAAACAATCGCTTTTGAAAAAGATGCGAAGAGATTTCAATGTGTAAGAACAAATTTGTATGAAACAACAAAGAAATCTATATTATGGTGAGCCATGCACTGTAAAGGGCCTGTCCTACTTCGGTGTCCTTGGCACGCAAATTACGCAAACTCGTGGTTGCATTGAGGCGCGTGGGCATCGTATGGCCGCGAGGGGCTGGTCCCACTTAGAAGCACGGAGGGGTATGTAGTTGTGCGCAACATCGCGCGGGCTCCAACATTTTTGTAGTGAACAAAATCTTTGCGTGCCAACGGCCTGTCGCAAAACTGACAGCCAACATGGGACAGGCCCAAGACCCTGGCGTGATGCAACGTCTCACCTTCAACAGCAGCAGAAGCAGGCAAACGATCGCCGCACTCGGCCTGGGGCTCATGGCCGTTGCGGTCCGGATCCGCCCTCACTTCTACTCCCAGAGCGGGGTCAAGAAAATTGAAGATAGACACAAAATGCTGGAGTAACTCAGCGGGACCGGCAGCATCTCTGGAGAGAAGGAATGGGTGACGTTTCGGGTCAAGACCCTTCTTTTCAGACTGAAGAAGAATCTCAACACGAAACATCACCCATTGCTTCTCTCCAGAGATGCTGCCGGTCCCACTGAGTTACTCCAGCTTTGTGGAGTAACACGCGCTCCAGACGGCTGTGCTTACGCATGTAATTGCGCCCGACATTCGCCGGACTATCTCGGCTGAACACGACCACGAGGTCGCGTAATTTGCGTGCCAAGGACACGTAAGTGGGACAGGCCCTTAATATGGAGTCACAGCGTGATACAGTGTAGAAACAGGCCCTTCGGCCCAACTTGTCCACACCGGCCAACATGTCCCAGTTACACTAGTTCCACCTGCCCATGTTTGGTCTTTATCCCTCCATACCTGTCCTATCCATGTACCTGTCCAATTGTTTAATTGTTGGGATAGTCCCTGCCTCAACTACCTCCTCTGGCAGCTTGTTCCACACACCCACCAACAATTGTGTGAAAAAGTTCTCAAATTCCTATTAAATCTTTTCCCCTTCACCTTAAAAATGTCCTCTGGTCCTCGACTAACCCACTCTGGGCAAGAAACTCTGTGCATCGACTCGATCTTTTCCTCTCATGATCTTATACACCTCAATATGATCACCCCTCATCCACCTGCACTGCAAGGAAAAGAGTCCTAGCATACTCAGCCAGTCCCTATAGCTCAGACCTTCTCATCCTGGCAATGTAATCTTGTCTGTTCCCTTTCCAGCTTAATAACATAATTCCTATGACATAGACCCAGGTGCCCATGTATATAAAGGCAATGATTTTTAATTTATGATTTTGCCTTGTAATACAGGTGCACAACCTTTTATCCGAAAGCCTTGGGACCAGACACTTCTCGGATTTCGGAATTTTTCGGATTTCCGAATGGAAGATTTTTAGCGTAGCTTAGGTAGGTAGCGCGGGCGGCTTGAAAAGTCTGGAGCGGCTGCCTCCTCCCCGGAGACCGGGGAATCATTGTAAATCATTGCTTAAATGTTAGTCAGTTAGTTTGGAGGGATGTTATGTGGGGGGGTGGGTGAAGGGGGAAGGGGGAAACTTTAATTCTTAGTCCCCTACCTGGTCGGAGAGGCGGGGAGCGGGCAATGCCTTACCGGGTCGGCGTGCAGTAAGCTCCGGAGCGCTGTGGCCGCCGACTCCCAAGATCGCGGAGCTGGGGGCTGCGGGCATCCGGCCGTGGGCGACGCTGGTTTGAGCTCCGACACCGGCACCGCTACCCCTGGCTGCGCGGCGCTCCAAATCCAGCGCCGCACGCGGCCGGACGCCCGCAGCCCCAGCTCCGTGATGTTGGGAGTCGGCGGCGTTGCCGACACACAACATCGCGGAGCTGGGGCTGCGGGCGTCCGGCCGCGGGCCGCGGGCCGCGCTGGATTTGGAGCGCCGCACAGCCAGGGGTAGAGTTGCCGGGGTCGGAGCTACAACCGGCGCCGCCCGCGGCCGGACGCCCGCAGCCCCAGCTCCGCGATGTTGGGAGTCGGCGGCCACAGCGTTCCGGAGCTTACTGCACGGCGACCCGGTAAGGCATTGCCCGCTCCCCGCCTCTCCGACCAGGTAGGGGACTAAGAATGAAAGTTTCCCCCTTCACACCCCCCCCCCCCTTCCCCTTCACATAAAAGCCCTCCAAACTAACTGACTAACATTTAAGCAATGATTTACAGATGTATAAATGTCTCCCCGGTCTCCGGGGAGGAGGCGGCCGCTACAATAGTACAGACCTGGGTTGACCGTGGGTCGTTTCGGGTCAAGTTTGGCGCCAAACGCGTGCTTTGATGTGCAGAGGACATCCTGGAAAAAATGTCCGGTTTTCGGAGCTTTTCGGTTTCCGGAACGCCGGATAAAAGGTTGTGCACCTGTAGTAAGATTAAACGACCAGTTTGAAGTTTGATCTTTATTTTATGAGGAGTTACGTTGAGGGACTACGTGAAGAAGTCCCGTCCAGGCGCACATGCGTCAATCTTCAAAGCAGCGGTGTGAAATCACAGATGATAGATACCGAAGCATAATAGTAAGCTACGTGAGGCAAACATAACCTACCTTTGATCTTTATTAGGGTGGGAGCGGAGGGCACGTAGTCCCTCAACGTAACTCCTCATAAAATAAAGATCAAACTTCAAACTGGTAAGTTCTCGTTTAATCTTACTATTTTACTTCGGAGTCACGTGAGTGACTACGTGAAGGTTTTAAAGCTTCTGTGATTTCAGGCCGTAGATTCAATCCAGCCGTTTCATTGCATTTGATTGATTTTATACGAGTGAAAGACAATCAATAACATGCAACCATAACATTGATGTAATCAGTTAATGGTTTTTATCATAAAACATCTTTTGTTCCCTTTTTTAATCACTGGGGAACATTTAATACTGAATCCAAAACAGTACCACCAAATACACCAGGGTCTGCAATCTCTTTATGGTAATACTTGTAAAACATCCGTTCATTTGCCTATCCTGCGGCCGCGACGATATAGTCTATTGGAACATCCAAATCCTTGGCCGCCGATGTTGCCGCTGCCCTGGTGGAATGAGACTTAAATTTGTCAGTATCAATTCCTGCATCCAATAGCACCTGCTTCAGCCATCTGGAAATAGTTTGTACTGACACATTCTTATGTGGTTTTTTATGGCTGATAAATAATGCAGATTCTGTACCTCTTAGGTCCTTGGTGGCCTCAATGTAACATTTTAAATGTGTCACTACACACAGTCTTCGATCCGTAGGATATGCTGTAAAGACCAATTTACACCTGTGACTCCTGGTCTGCTCTGTTTTAGTAAGCCATAGACATAGAATGTAATTTCCTCTGTTGTCATTCCCATTCTGTCTATACGTAATTTGTGTAATGTCTGTACTCTTTGTGCTGAAACTAATGCCATTAACATGATTACTTTCATGGTAATTTTGTCCAAAGACAAATTTGAAATGGGACTCCATTCCCAAAGTAACATGAGTACATCCCTCACATTCCAGATTTGCATATATCTGGGTCTGGGAGGTTTTGCATTGAAGATACCCTTCATGTATTCACAGACCAAGGGGTGTGATCCTAGAGCCTGTTGTTCAGATGCTCTCCATAAATGTGCAGAGAGAGCAGTCCTTGCAGTGTTGATCGCACTATAACTTAAATTTACATCAAAGTGTAATGTTGACAGGAATTCCAACACATCTGAAATGTCTGCAGTGTGATATGAAATGTTTTGTCTTGAACAAAACTCCTCCCATTTCTTAATATAAGAAATGTACTGCTTCTGGGTACTATCCCTCCAGGCTCCTGCAATTACATCCATAGTGCGATTTGATAGTCCTCTTTCGACATATGGCCTTTTTAGAATCTGCAAATCAACAAATCAATACGATCATGTAAAGGATGAACATCACCAGTTACAGGGTGCACTAGTATGTTTTCTTGTCTTGGGATATGCATTAGAGGTTCTGTCACCATTTTTAACACTAGTGGATACCATGGTTGTGTAGGCCAATCTGGGACCATCAATAATCCTGAAGCATTATCCTGCTTGATCTTTTGTAGACACCTACTAATAAGACAAAAGGGAGGAAATGCATATAAAAACATTCCACCCCTATTTAGCGAGAATGTATCCACCGCTGTTGCACCTGGATCTGGTTCACATGAACCATATTGAGGTAATTGATGGTTCAGTCTGGATGCAAACAAGTCAATTTCTGGCTTTACAAATTTTTTGAGCAATGCTGTAGAAAATGTCACGATTTAATATCCTTTCTGTATTATCATTAAATTTTTGTGACCTACTGTCTGCAATTATATTGAATTTACCTGGGAGGTAAATTGCCGAAAGCCAAATGTTTCTCCTAATGCACCAGTACCAGATAATGTTTGCTAATCAGTCACAACCTTCTGACTTGATTCCACCCATATGATTGACATATGCTAATGCCATAGTGTTGTCAATCTGAACCTGCACTTGCAGATTTTGCACATTAGAGCCAAAAGCTTTAAGCACATGAAATGTACTTAATAATTCTAGATAGTTAATTCCATGTGCTTCGAGCAAAGATTCTTCTTCCACATTCCATCTACCTCCACAGCTGGAAATGGTATCAGCAGCGCCCCCAACCTAGCGCGCTTGCATCAGTCTGTAGAATGATAGCTGGTGATTCAACCAGAATGTTTCTGTACGAATTAGGAACATTCTTAATCCACCAATGTATATCATCAATTGCTGTTTTTGGTAGTTGCATGGGCCTATTAAAATTCCCCGAATGTCTTTTTAATGCTTGGACCTTTGCTCGCTGCAGTTGCTGATAATGCAGTGGACCAAACTGTACAGCTGGAAAGGAAGAAATCAGTTTGCCAAGTAGGCTAGCCACTTGCCTAATTGATGTTTTGTAATTAGTTTGGTACAACCCTCAATTAGCTGCAGCTTTATGTCCTTGAGTAAAGTCACTATCATGTGTTCTGAATTAATAGTGAACCCCAAGTAATCAATTGTTTTGTTTGGTGACAGTCTACATTTATCTGGATGTATAAGAAAGCCCAAATTTTGAAATGTGAGTTTGACTACTGATACTGATGCTTTTGTTGTAGCTTCAGTGTCTCCCACAATTAAAATGTATCCAAATAAGCCATTATCAAATGGCCCTAGGCTCTTAATAATGCTAAGATTGGTTTTAGCAATTTTGTAAATAATCTAGGGGCTGAGGTTTAAAACATTAGGCAATGCATTGAACTGCCATTATGATTCATCCAGTTAAATTCTTTAATATCTTCGATCTTTACCATGCACAGCCACAGAGTAAGATGCATCTTGCAGATCTATGCTGGCTCCATTTTGAAATGCTTATACTGTACAAAAGGGTTAAGACTTGTTAAATTAAGAACGATTCTACAACCACCATCCTTATTTGCTCTAGAAATGCTAGATACCAATTGGTGGTTTTTGATAAACTGTCTTTTCAATAACCCCTTTCCTACTAAATATTTCAAGCACTGCTTGAATGTTTCTATTCTCTTCTTAAGAGAAAACATGCGTTTGCTTTGGAACATGTAGAGTAGGAGGATTCAAATATGGGTAGAATTCAATTCTAAATCCCATAATACTGCACAGTATAAATGTATTTTTCATCATTATTTTTAGGAATAATTGTAACCAACCCCCCAATTTTTGAATGTGATACAATTAATATGTTTCTTCCACGACCAGACCCACCTACCTCAGGGTTTACGGATGTCCAATATTGTACCTTGCTTCGGTATGGATATTGCCTTTGAACTGATCTGCCAAACACCGGTGGTTTAATCATCCCCACAGTTTTTGCTTCTTCATTCAGGTATTTCACCCTTTTGGCTACAGTTTCTCCAAAGAGTAAGATCGGCAATTGTATATTTGATGGTTTACAAAGCCTTGCAAACTTAGGATGTATGTTAGGTCTTATAGCAGTTTTACGAATACATATTATTTCAAAGTGTGCATTACACATTAGTGCCAAAACATCCTGTTGTGACGTTGTCACATGTTGTTCTCCCAGGTCTCTGGCAAAAGCCATAATACTTGATCCTATTATCTCAGCACCCGCTGTAACCTAATTTCTTGTGCGCGTACTGCGGTGCCCAAATAGCCCCATATTACATTATTTACTGGTGGGACTGCTAGCAGTGCGCAATTCTGCGGGATTTGATATTTCTTGGCAGTCTCACCCATAGTCAGTTCTTACAACTGATGGGAAGCAAATAATATATAGTTAATACTATTTCTTCTGCCAATGGTTGTCCCTTCAATCTGGGACCTGGAATTTTTGGACCAGACCAGACTCCTCATAGTGGGGTTCACCTGGTATTCTTTTTGACCTTATACCTTATAGGTGTTTCAATGGTACTTTATCTACCGTTTTTATAGTCGCTGTTTTCTACTGCCGACTTTAATAGGACGCCCGCTACTCTCAGACATTCTGTCCTCTTGAGTTTTAGCTGTGGTGCGCTTCCCTTACTTTTCCCATTTTTCTCTCTATTTAGACTTGCCTGTTTGCCAGCACACAGTCTCTACGGAAGAAAAATGGCCTGAAGTGAAAGTAAAATACATACCTTCAGGTTTTCTTTCACTCACCGCTTGGAGAGGGCTCTGCTCCTTCCAACGCGGTCGCAGTCGCTATGCGTCTGACGATATGACGCATGTGCACCAGGACGGGTCTTCTTCACGTAGTCACTCACGTGACTCCGAAGTAAAATTACTGATCAACACCGTAACTCATTCGGTGGCATGGTTTTACAATTCACAAATGGCAAGGGCCAATCTCAGGATTCCAGCCTTTACATCTCACTATTGATGTATGGGAAAAGTTCAATTTTTGAACCATTGTGAAAACATACAAAGAACTACTATCCCTTTTACACATCTGTAAATAACTTTGTATTAAAAACTCCTACCATCACATAGGGAAGAATTTGTCATGTTGATGCTGAAGCCTGGATCACAACTGCACATGAAGCTTCCAATAGTGTTGGTGCAGATTTGTAGACAGTCTGAGGTGTTGGTTGCACATTCATCAATGTCTAAATAAATAAGCACAGTTACACCTGCTGTAAATTGTTGACATTTGCCAAAAAATTGTCAAGCGGGGCAGATATATCCAATGAAAACAATGCAGGCTGTCTTCTAATGCTGGCAGAAGCAGTGCATTGCTTTAAGCAGTACAATAGTTAGGCCATTTAAAAAAAAGAAATGATTGAGACCTATAATTTCCCATCACACCATGGTTCATTTTGTGGCACAATTTTGGCAGCTCAGAGAAGTCAGGGGCCAGTCACTGGATTCCAGCCTTACCAGTGAAGCAGTATAATCAGCAGAGGTTGCTGCATTGGAGGAACAACACAAGCATCTACCTGTGTGGGATGAAACTGCAGATGCTGGTACCACCAAAGATAGACACAAAATGCTGGAGTTACTCATCAGGACAGACAGCATATCTGGAGAGAAGGAATGGGTGACATTTCTGGTCAAGACCATTTTTCAGAAGAAGTCTCGACCCGAATCGTCACCTATTCCTACTAACTGCTACACTCTGTGGCATTTCCTGCTTGCCACATCCTTTTTTCCATATGTGAAAAACGTTGTATTTGAAAATTCGTACCTTCACAAATGGACGAGTTGGTCACATTGGTGCTGAAGCCTGGGTCACAACTGCACACAAAGCTTCCGATTGTGTTGGTGCAGATTTGTTGACAGTTTGAGGTGTTGGTTCCACATTCATCAATGTCTGGAGGAAAAATAATAAATGACTTTTGCCTTTTCCAAATAAAACTCTACAAATTATAATCATGAGATGCAAAAGACATAATGCAATTCAACAACTGAAATAAGTTATCCCTATTTTAACATCCTACTGTAGGAAATGTACCCATTCCCTGAAGACTCACATTGAACAAAATTGAATTATTACATTTTTAAGTTGATAGTTCAAGAACTTTTTACTGTGTAGCGCAAAATGCCACTGTTATATATTATTCCCCAACTCTGAGAAAATATGTGCTTGAAACTATCCTACCATCACAAAGCGAAGAATTGGTCATGATAATGCTGAAGCCTGGGTAACAACTGCAAAGGAAGCTTCCGATTGTGTTGGTGCAGTTTTGTTGACAGTTTGAGATGTTGGTTGCACATTCATCGATATCTGGACAAATAAGCACAGTTACTCAGAGGAATATTTTGAGGAAGTTACAATTACTTCAAATTGAAAGACAAGTGCCTATGTAAATGTATCAGGTTGGTTTTGAGAAAAATGGGCCAAATGTGGCTACATCTGACTACCTTAGACATGTAGATATGAACGTGATGTGCCAAACATGCGTTTTCCATGGTCTTTTAAGCTGTGACTATGAGTCAACTCCTGGTGCATATCAATGACATTTTGTCATTATGGTTTTAAATGAGGTCCAACATCTATCAAATTAAACTCTGGAGGCTGACTTCTACGCCTGGCTTGAGTATGGTTTTGTGTCAAAATAGAAATGAGCAATCAATCACTCTTGAAAATGATGCTAAGAGTTTTCAATGTGTAAGATCAAATTTGTATGACACAAGAAAGAAATCCATATAATGGTGAGCCATGCACTGTAGTATGGAGTCACAGAGTGATACAGTGTGGAAACAATGCCTTTGGCCCAACTTGTCCCCACCGGCCAACATGTCCCAGTTCCACTAGTTCCACCTGCCCGCCTGTGGTCCATATCCTTCCAAACCTGTCCTATCCATGTACCTGTCCAACTGCTTCTTAAATGTTGGTTTAGTCCCTGCGTCAACTACCTCCTCTGGCAACTTGTTCCACACACCCACCAACAATTGTGTGAAAAAGCTACCCCTCAGATTCCAATTAAATCATTTCCCTTTGATCTTAAAAATGTCCTCTGGTCCTTGACTAACCCACTCTGGGCAAGAAACTCTGTGCATCTACCTGATATTTTCCTCTCATGTTCTTATACACCTCTATATGATCACCCCTCATCCACCTGCGCTACAAGAAATAGAGACCCAGCCTACTCAACCACTCCCTATAGCTCAGATCTTCTCGTCCTGGCAACGTAAATTTTCTCTGTACCATTGCAGCTTAATAACATAATTCCTATGACCTGGTGCCCAGGTGCCCATGTATATAAAGGCAATTATTTTTAATTAATGATGTTGCTTTATAATTACTGATCAGCACCGTGACTCATTAGGTGGCACGGTTTTGGCAGCTCACAAATGGCAAGAGACAATCTCTGGATTCCAGCCTTTACATCTCACCATTGATGTTTGGGAAAAGGTCTATTTTCCATACAAGCTGACAGCTGTACCAGGGTGAAAACTCACAGAGAACTACTATCCCTTTTACTCATCTGTAAAGTACTCAGTATTAAAAAGATTTCTACCAGCACAAAGCGACGAATTGGTCACATTAATGCTGAAGCCTGGATAACAACTGCACAGGAAGCTTCCGATTGTGTTGGCGCAGTTTTGTTGACAGTTTGAGATGTTTGTAGATGGAGAAATAAGTTCAGCTACTCAGCCAGAGGAATAATTTGAGGCAGAACAATTACTTCAAAATTTTAGACAAGTGCCTCGGTAAACCTATCAGGTTGGTTTTGAGAAAAATGGACCAAATCTGGCTAAATCTGACTACCTTAGATGGGCATCTTGGTAGACATGAATGTGATGGGCCAAACAGTCCTTGCTTTTTGAACCTGTGAGTCAACTACTGGGGCATAGCAATGACATATGCTAATACATTTTTAAATGACGTCCAGTGTAAATTATGCAGGCTGACCATCAAGCCTGCAAGGCTATGGCTTTGCGTCAAAATTTCTGATTAATCAACCGCTTTTGAAAATTATGCGTAGAACTTTGAATGTTTATGATCGATCCACTTCATGGTGAGTCACCTATTGTAATTTAATTGCAATTTTTTGAAAATTATAATTTTGCCTTGTAACACCTGACTCATTTGGTGGCACAATTTTGGCAGCTCACAAATGGCAAGGGACAATCTCTTGATTTCACCCTTCATATCTCACCATTGTTGTTTGGGAATTTTCCATACAAGCTGTCAGCTGCACCAGGGTAAAAACACACAGAGAACTACTATCCCATTTTTCCATCTGCAACGATCTTTGTATTAAAAAATTCCTACCATCACAAAGGGAAGAATTGGTCACATTGATGCTGAAGCCTGGATCACAACTGCACGCAAAGCTTCCAATAGAATTAGTGCAGATTTGTTGACAGTCTGAGGTGTTGGTTGCACATTCATCGATGTCTAAAGAAATAAGCACAATTAGTCCTGTTGCTAATTGTTGACATTTGCCAATACATTTGCAAACTGGGCCAACATATCCTATGTAAATGATGCAGGCTGTCTTCTAATCCTGGCAGAAGTAGTGTACTGCTTCAAGCAGTATAAGATATAAGACATTCCAAACACAAAATGATCAAGACCCATCATTTCCAATCATAACATGATTCATTTTGTGGCACAGCTTTGGCAGCTCTCAGAAGTCAAGGACTAGTCACTGGATTCCAGCCTTTCCAGTGAAGCAATATCATCACTAGAGGTTGCCTCACCAGAAAAATAAAACTAACATCTACCTTCTGTGACATTTTCTACTTCCCACATCTTTTTTTCCCATGTGTAAGAAACTTTATATTTGAAAATTCCTACCATCACAAATGGAAGAGTTGGTCACATTAGTGCTGAAGCCTGGGTCACAACTGCACACGAAGCTTCCGATTTTGTTGATGCAGATTTGTTGACAGTTCGAGGTGTTGGGTGAACATTCATCGATGTCTGGAGGAAACAAGATAAATAATATGTCAAGCACATGCAAGACTTTAGTCTTTGCCACATAAAACTCTCCCACTTGTAATCATGAGATGCAAAAGAGGATATACAATCCTACAACTGAAATAACTTATCCCTACTTTTAAATTCCTTCTGTAGGAAAGATACCCATTACCCGAAGACTCACAGTGAATAAAATGTTATCCTCTTATTCATTGTTAAATTGATAGTTCAGCAACTTATTGCAGTGTTACACAAAATGCCGCTGTTACATATTATCCCCCGACCCTGGGAAAATATGTGCTTGAAACTATGCTACCATCACAAAGCAAAGAATTGGTCACATTAATGTTGAACCCTCGGTAACAACTGCACAGGAAGCTTCCGATTGTGTTGGTGCAGTTTTGTTGACAGTTTGAGATGTTGGTTACACATTCATCGAGATCTGGAGAAAAAGCTCAGTTACTCAGCCAGAGGAATATTTTGAGGAAGGTACAATGACATCAAATTGAAAGACAATTGCCTAGGTAAACCTATCAGGTTGGTTTTGAGGAATATGGACCAAAGGTGGCCAAATGTGACTACTTTAGATGGGGCATCTTGGTAGACATTAACGTGATGGGCCAAATAGCTGGTTTCCATTCTCTTTGGCGATGTGACTCTATGTCAACTCCTGGTGCATATGAATGACATTTGTCACTACATTTTTAAACGAGGTCCAATATTTTCAAAGTAAACTATGCAGGCTGACCTCTAAGCCTGGTAAGATTATGGGTTTACACCAGATTTACGTGAGTATTCAATCGCTTTTGAAAATGATGTTTAAAGCTTTCAATGCTTATGATCGATTCATTTAATGAAGTGTCAACTACTGCAACATAATTGCACTTTTTTGAATATTATATTTTGTCTTGTAATTTCTGATCATCACCATTACTCATTTGGCAGCTCGGTTCAGCCAGCTCACAAATGGCAAGGGACAATCACTGGATTCCAGCCTTTACATCGGTGTTTGGGAAACGTTCAATTTTCCATACAAGCTAACAGTTGCACCTGGGTAAAAGCACACATAGAACTGCTTTCCCTTTGGTCCATCTGTAAAGAACTTTGTGTTAAAACATTCCTACCATCACAAAGGGAAGAATTGGTTACATTGATGCTGAAGCCTGGATCACAACTGCATAAGGAGCTTCCGATTGTGTTGGTGCAGATTTGTTGACAGTTCGAGGTATTGGTTGCACATTCATCAATGTCTGGAGAAGTGAGCTCAGTTACTCAGCCAGAAGGAGGTAATTGAGGCTACAACACTTTTTTTTTTTAATTATAAATTTTTTTTAAATTAAAAGCATTGTACATACATCTTAATCATGATATGCAACATGATACATTCCGTGTACAACTTCTCTTATTTTTAAACTTTAAGCTGTAATAAAAAAAGAGAAAAGAGAAAGAAGAGAAGAATGAGGATGGTAGTGAAGTGTAGTCCGCAGTAGTTGGCGTTAAATGAATGATAATGTTTAAGTAAACTGCGTGTTTGAGAATGTGAGAAAAAAAAAAGAAAGAAAAAAGTAAAGAAAACAGGCCCCAACGAAATAAGGGCCTTAGGAAGGGAAATGAAATAAGTAAAAAATCCAAAGAAGGTAGAGCTGAACAAAAAAGAAATGGAATGTGCCTAATTCATAATGATTCACACCCATCACCTAGTTCTAAAACAATAACTTTCTAGGGTTATGCTGCACCATATTATACTTGTAATAATTCTATAAAAGATGACCATATTCTTAAGAATTGTTCTTATTTTCCTGCTAGAACGTGTCTCATTTCCTCGAGATGTAATATTCCCGACATATTTGTGATCCACATTTTAAGCATTGGGATAGGAGCGTTTTTCCGGAATTTAAGTATACTTTTTTTGCCGATATCAAACCATAGTTTAGGAAACATCTTTGAAATATAGTTAGTTCAGAACAGGCTTCCTTTGCTCCGGAAATAATCAATTCTGTATTTGGGTCCAGTCTTAATTTAAATGTTTTTGAAAAGCTTTCAAAATTTTCCTTCCAAAATTTCCGAAGTTTTGCACAGGAACAAAATGAGTGTGCTATTGTTGCCTCTTTAGTTAGGCACTTATCACAGATGGGAGAGACATTTGGAAAGATTTTAATTTAGTTTTGTTTTTGAGTAATATAATCTGTGTACAATTTTAAATTAGATCAGTGTGTGTCTAACGATAATCGAACATTTGTGTACATATAACACATAATCTTCCCATCTGTCCTTGGGAATTTCTATAGCCAATTCTTGTTCCCATTCTTTTCTTATCTATATTTTAAATAATATTATAAAAAATATGATGTTAAATGATCCAATTCTACCTGTCTATTCATGCCTTGCTTTGAAGGTCCAACTTCAGATTTTGATAATCTTGTGAGTGTTTTTTCAAATAGTCTTGGGTTTGTAAATATCTAAAATATTGGTTATTTTCCAAATTGTTTTTAAGCTGTAAGTCTTGGAATGATAAAAATGTTCCCTCTTCATACAAATCTTCCCAAGTCTTAATTCCTAATCGTTCCCAGAGGGTAAACATTTTGTCAATAGTCGATGGCTTAAACGCTCGGGTTGTTAGCTATCGGTGAGAGAAGCAAAAGATTTCTTAATTTAAGAGAGGATTTTTCTTGTCTCCAAATTCGTATTGTGCTGTGAATCATCGGGTTTCTCTTATATATTGTGTTCTTCAGTTTTATTGGGGAGAAAAGGGGTGCAATCCTCCTTCTCCATTATTGTCCATTCTGCCTGTTGTGTTGAACTGTCCAACCAGTACATTATATTTTTAATGTTCACTGCCCAATGGTAGTACATAAAATTAGGAAGTGTGAGTCCACCGTATTCTTTAGGTTCATAAATGTATTTTTTGAATTCTATGGGATTTATAGTCCCATATGAAATTTGTAATGTGAGAATTTTTTTTAAAGTTTTTAAGAATGTATGTAGGTATTGATTGGAATAAATACAGTATTTGTGGAAGAAAAATCATTTTAATGGCATTTATTCTGCCTATTAAAGACATCGGTAGTGTTTTCCAAAATTGGATCAACGTTTGTAATTTAGTAAGTAAGGGTAGGTAATTTGCATTAGAGATTTATATTTTCTGGTAATTTGAATACCCAAATATTTAAATCTTTCTGTAGTAATTCTAAAGGGGTATTTTAAAAGATGTGTTGAGTCTTGAGGTTTTATCGTCATTATTTCACTTTTATTCCAATTTATTCTATATCCTGAAAAGGAACCAAATTCTTCTATTAAGTTTAATAAATTTGGTATGCTAATTTGTGATTTTGTAATGTATAATAATACATCGTCTGCATTTAATTATATTTTATTATTAGAGTTTTTAGTATTGTAACGGTGAATATTAGGGTGCATTCTTATATTTCCTGCTAAAGGTTCTATCGCCAGGGCAAATAGAAGGGGTGATAAAGCACATCCCTGTCTGTTGCCCCTGGATAGTTGAAATTTCGGGGATAATATGTTATTAGTCAGTATTCTAGCCGTGAGCTTATCATATAGTAATTTTATCCATAGCATAAAATTATCTCCCATTTGAAATTTTTGTAATACTTTAAAGAGGTATTCCCATTCCACCTGATCGAATGCTTTTTCTGCATCCAATAAAATAATTGATAAGTCTTCCTCTTCTATCTTATATGAATATATTATGATAAAGAGACATCTCAAATTATTAAATGAATGTCTCTTAGGTATAAACCCCGTTTGATCCGGGTTTATTAATTTACTAACATATTTACTTAGTCTTCTTGCTAAGATTTTGGCTAATATTTTCTGATCAGTATTTAATAGTGCAATGGCTCTGTATGACCCGGGTTCTTCTAGATCTTTATCCTTTTTAGGTATTAGTGTTATAGTTGACTCCGCTAGTGTTTCTGGTAGTTTCTGTTCTTTGAATGCATATGTGTAAAGTTTCTGTAGACGTGGAGAAATTATTTCATAAATCTTTTTATAGAATTGATTGCTAAATCCATCCGGTCCTGGTGTTTTACCATTCTTCAAAGAATTTATTGACTCTTCTATTTCATTAATTGAAATTTGAGCTCCTAATTCTTCCTGTTCCATCACATTGGGTTTTGGGAGATTATACTTTTGTAAAAAAATTGTGATTTTAATACTATCTGTTGATGTGTTTGATGTATATACATTCGGCCCTTCGAGCCTGCACCTGCATCGAGATTATACTTTTGTAAAAAAATTGTAATTTTAATACTATCTGTTGACAGTTTGAGGTGCTGGTTGAACATTCATCGATATCTGGTGAAATAAGCTCATTTACTCAGCCAGATGAAGAAGTTGAGACAGGTTTAATGACAATAAATTGAAAGACATTTGCAGAGGTACATTTATCGGAATGAATTTGAGTAATACGAACCAAATGGTGTTAAATGTGATCAACTTAGATGGAGCATCTTGGTAGGTATGAACGTGTTGGGCCAAACATTTGTTTTCCATGCTCTTTGATGCTGTGACTCTATGAGTCAACTCCTGGTGCATATCAATGACATTTTGTCACTATGGTTTAAAATGAGGTCCAACATTTATCAAATTTAACTCTGGAGGCTGATTTCTAAGCCTGGCTTGAGTATGGGTTTGTGTCAAAATACAAATGAGCAATCACTCGCTTTTGAAAATAATGCTTAGATTTTAAATAGTGCACCTACCCGATCTTTTCCTCTCATGATCTTATACACCTCTATATGATCACCCCTCATCCACCTGCGCTGCAAGGAAATAGTCCTAGCATACTCAACCAGACGCTATAGCTCAGACCTTCTCATCCAGGCAACGGAAATCTTCTATGTCCCCTTTCCAACTTAATAGACATGGTGTCCAGGTGTCCATGTATATCAAGGCAATTATTTTTAATTTATGATTTGCCTTGTAATTACTGATCAACACCATGACTCATTCGGTGGCATGGTTTTGGCAGCTCACAAATGGCAAGGGCCAATCTCTGGATTCCAGCCTTTACATCTCACCATTGATGTTTGGGTAAAGTCCAATTTTTGAACCAGGGTGAAAACACACAGAGAACTACTATCCATTTTACACATCTGTAAAGTACTTTGTATTAAAAAACTCCTACCATCACATAGGGAAGAATTAGTCATGTTGATACTGAAGCCTGGATCACAACTGCACACAAAGCTTCCAATAGTGTTAGTGCAGATTTGTTGACAGCCTGAGGTGTTTGTTGCACATTCATCGATGTCTAAAGAAATAAGCACAGTTACTCCTGCTGTAAATTGTTGACATTTGCCAATAAATTGTCCTGTGAAGCAGTTATATCCAATGAAAACAATGCAGGCTGTCTTCTAATAATGCTTCAAGCTGTGTAATATTTAGGCCATTTAAAAAGAAAATGATTGAAACCCGTAATTTCCAATCACACCACGATTCATTTTGTGGCACGGTTTTGGCAGCTCAGAGAGGTCAGGAGCCAGTGACTAGATTCCAGCCTTTCCAGTGAAGCAGTATAAATCAGCGGAGGTTGCCACATTGATGGAATAACACAAACATCCTGTGTGGGAAGAAACTGCAGATGCTGGTAACACCAAAGATAGACTGAAAATGCTGGAGTTACTCATCAGGACAGACAGCATATCTGGAGAGAAGGAATGAGTGACATTTCTGGTCAAGACCCTTTTTCAGAAGAGTCTCGACGTGAATCGTCAACCATTCCTACTAACCTACCTTCTGTGGTATTTTCTGCTTGCCACATCCTTTTTTACATATGTGCGAAACATTGTATTTGGAAATTCTTACCATTACAAATGGAAGAGTTGGTCACATTGATGCTGAAGCCTGGGTCACAACTGCACACGAAGCTTCCGATTGTGTTGTTGCAGATTTGTTGACAGTTTGAGGTGTTGGTTCCACATTCATCAATGTCTGGAGGAAAAAGAATAAATGACTTGTCAAGCACTTGCAAGACTTTTATCTTTGCTGAATAAGGCTCTACAACGTAATCATGAGATGCAAAAGTGGATACGCAATCCAACTCCATGACTCATTCGGCGGCACGGTTTTGGCAGCTCACAAATGGCAAGGGACAATCTCTGGATTCCAGCCTTCACATCTCACCATTGATGTTCGGGAAAAGTTCAAATTTCCATACAAGCTGACAGCTACACCAGGGTGAAAACACACAGAGAACTACTGCCCCTTTTACACATCTGTAAAGTACTTTGTATTAAAAAATTCCAACCGTCACATATGGAAGAATTGATTATGTTGATGCTGAAGTCCGGGTCAGAACTGCACACAATACAATACAATACAATATAATACCATTTATTTGTCATTTGAACCTCACATGAGGTTCAAATGAAATTTTGTTTCTGCAGTCATACAAGAAAAGAACCAAGACACACACCAACACAATTTACACAAACATCCATCACAGTGAATCTCCTCGTCACTGCGATGGAAGGCAAAGTCTTGTCTCTCCCCTGCTCTCCATTCTTCTCCCGATGTCAAAGTCAAAGCCCCTGGCGGGCTTAGTCCACGACCAGTCCAGCAAGTCCACGACCATTTAAAGCCGCGCCGGGCGATGTAAGGCCCTAAGAGGTCTTGATATTGGAGCCCTCGCCGGGCGCAAGCAAGTCCCGCGGCTGTTTAAGCCGCGCAGGGCGATGTAATGCGCCGCTCCAGGTCACTCTCAACTGCGCAATTCGGGCGGGAGAAGTAGCCGTTGCCGGTGCCCCGCAAAGCAGTCTCCCACCGGGGACCCGCGAGCTCCCGGTGTCACCATCCAGCGGAGTCGGGTCGCAGCCGCGCGCCACGCAGCTCTCCACGCTCCGAACTCCCCACGCACCGAAGCTGTCCAGCTCCACGATGGTAGGTCCGCAGCTCTGCAGGCTCCTTGACTTGAGCCCCCACGTCATTCCGGTTGGAGGCCGCTCCACGATGCTAGGCCCCAACGACAAAGGAGACCCGACAGGGAAAAGGTCGGGGCCCCGTGCAGGGAAGAGATTTAAAAGTTTCCCCCACCCACCCCCCACCCCCCACACATACACATTTAAAAGCCCACTACAAACTATACCCTCAATGGGACAAACAAATAAAAAAAACACAGACAGACTGCAGAGGTCGCTGCGACGTTGGTCGAGCCGCCCACCCACGAAGCATCCAGTAGTGTTAGTGCAGATTTGTAGACAGTCTGAGGTGTTGCTTTCTTCCCACACATCTACCTGGCAGTGTTTCCACTTTGAAGGAAATTACCCAAAATTCTGGTTGTCTTCGGGTAATTTCAGGGAAATTGAATAATTTCGGGAAATTTCCGCATCCGTCCCGCAGGATGATTTGGGGAAAAAATATATTTCCGCCTGCGCAGTTGGGGGAGGCTGATGACGCAGTAGGGACGCAAAATGACGCTGTGTCCCTGCGCATGCGCAGTGGACCCGGGCGGGGGTCAGATCAGCACCATTTTCACCACACACCATCATACATCACCTCGTGCCTAATCTGGGTGAGTGGTGGAATATTGCATTGAGGGAGGGGGAGTCTGTTTGTTTTTTATCGGGGGTGTCAAACTACCCGCGAATGGGTCCAATCCGGCCTGCGGGATGGTTTCGGAAAAAAAAGGAGTGCCTACTTCTCTGGGCCCGGGGCTGCGGTGTCTGCCTGCTGGTCCATTGCCTCCATCCACGGTGTTGGAGCCTTGCCGCTGGTCAGCCTGACGTCCAGGTAGTGGGTCCTGGCAGTGGCTGTGACCCGACACCAGGCGCCGCTCCGACTGGGTTCCCGCCTCACAACCCCCCCCCCCCCCGCCATGGGCCCTCCAATGCTGCGAGGGGGGGTAGAGGGTGGTGAGAGGAGGGGAGGGGGGAGGGAGAGAGAGAGAGGGGGGAATGTGACAGGGGGAGGGCAAGGGGGGAGGGAGAGAGAGGGAGAGAGAGGGAGAGGGGGGAGGGGGGAGGGGGAAAGAGATGGAGGAGGGAGGGGAGGGGGAAAGAGAGGGGGGTAGGGGGAGAGAGAGGGAGGGCAGGGGGAGAGAGAGGGAGAGGGGAGAAGGAGGGTAGGGGAGGGGGAGGGGAGAGAGAGAGGTGGAGGAGGAGGGAGGGGGAAGGAGGAGGGGGGGAAGGAGGAAGGTGAAGGGGGAAAGGGGGAGAGGGAGGGAGCCATCACAACCCAGTAGTTGAGTTTGAGGCTAACCATTTCACTGTACCTTAATTGGTGCATGTGACAAATAAATAATTTGAGTGATTGATTGTTGTGTTGAGTTCTTTGTGACACTGTATTCCAGGCACACACTGCACTGAACACCCAATATGCATACCAGGCAGTCTGGGCTACATCATAAATGTGCACAGTGCATAATGTCTTGCATAACACTGTACAAGTAACAGAAGCAGGCAGATGTGGTGTAGTTACATAAATCTGTTTTGCCTTGTTCTTCTTTGTGTTGTTAACATGTGCCCGCGAAAGAAAACAACAACAAATGGTATGTAGGAAGCATTTTTGAAACTTCAGGAAATACCATCAAATTCCAGGAAATTTGGGATTCTATTTCAAGAAAAAAAAATTGAGTTGTGGAGCTATATCATACGCTCCATACATGCTGCCTCACCCGCTGAGTTCCTCCAGCATTTTTGACTACCCTCGACATTCCAGCATCCGTAGTTCCTTCTTATACACAAAATGCTGGAGTTACTCATCAGGACAGACAGAATATCTGGATAGAAGGAATGAGTGACATTTCTGGTCAAGCCCCTTTTTTCAGAAGAAGAGTCGATATGTAAGAAACTTTGTATTTGAAAATTCCTACCATCACAAATGGAAGAGTTGGTCTCATTAGTGCTGAAGCCTGGGTCACAACTGCACACAAAGCTTCCGATTGCATTGGCGCAGATTTGTTGACAGTTCGAGATGTTGGTTCCACATTCATCAATGTCTGGAGGAAAAAGAGTAAATGACATGTCACGCACTTGCAAGACTTTTGTCTTTGCCAAATAAAACTCTACAACTTGTAATCATGAAATGCAAAAGAGGATATGCAATACAACAACTGAAATAAATCATCCATATTTTTAACATCCTACTGTAGGAAATGTGCCCATTCCCTGAAAACTCAGAGAATAAAATAAAATTATTATTAATTTATTAAATAGATAGTTCAGGAACATTTTACAGTGTGGCGCAAAATGCTGCAGTTATATATTATTCCCCAACTCCGATAAAATATGTGCTTGAAACTATCGTACCAGCACAAAGTGAAGAATTGGTCACATTTATGCTGAAGCCTGGGTAACAACTGCACAGGAAGCTTCCGATTGTGTTAGTACAGTTTTCTTGACAGTTTGAGATGTCGGTTACACATTCATCGATACTCAGCCAGAGGAATATTTTGAGGCAGGTACAATGACTTCAAACTGAGAGACAAGTGCCTCGGTAAACCTATCAGGTTGGTTCTGAGAAAAATGGACAAAATGTGGCTAAATCTGACGACCTTAGATGGGCATCTTGGTAGACATGAACGTGATGGGCCAAATAGTCAGTTTCCTTGCTTTTTGAAGCTGTGACTCTATGAGTCAACTCTTGGGGCATTTCAATGTCATATACTACTACATTTTTAAATGAGGCCCAATATTTTCAGTGTAAATTATGCAGGCTGACCGCCATGTCTGGCAAGGCATTTGCATTGCATCAACATTTCTGAGTAATCAACCGCTTTTGAAAATGTTGGTTAAGGGCTTGTCCCACTTGGGCGACCTAATCTGCGAGTTATAACCATATAACCATATAACAATTACAGCACGGAAACAGGCCATCTCGGCCCTTCTAGTCCGTGCCGAACACGTATTCTCCCCTAGTCCCATCGACCTGCACTCAGACCATAACCCTCCATTCCTTTCCCGTCCATATAACTATCCAATTTATTTTTAAATGATAAATTCGAACCTGCCTCCACCACCTTCACTGGAAGCTCATTCCACACAGCTACCACTCTCTGAGTAAAGAAGTTCCCCCTCATGTTACCCCTAAACTTCTGTCCCTTAATTCTCAAGTCATGTCCTCTTGTTTGAATCTTCCCTACTCTCAGTAGGAAAAGCTTATCCACGTCAACTCTGTCTATCCCTCTCATCATTTTAAAGACCTCTATCAAGTCCCCCCTTAACCTTCTGCGCTCCAAAGAATAAAGACCTAACTTTATTTTGGCGTTCTGGCGAATTTGCCCTCAAATCATACTCGCAGCATGGTCGACATGAGGTCGTAGGAGGTCTTTGTAACTCTGCTTCATGCTGGAGAGTGGTCTCCGCGTACTCGAGGTCTCAGCTAGGTCACGGCGTTTTTTCAATATGTTAAAAAATGTCCGCGAGTAAAAAAAGGTTGCCATGGAAAAAATCCATACTTTTTGTGCTCGTAGGTTTATCGTAGTAGGTCGGCATGTTAGTCGTAGGTAATTGAGGGTAGTCGAAGGTAGTCGAGGGTGGTTATGGATAGTCTTCATCATAGTCGAAGGCAGGTCAAAAGGAGGTCGAAAGAGATCGAAGGAGGTCGTCTTCACTTGCCAGTATTCGGTGTCCAATTTTCCCAAAATTAGTCGGAGCTAGTTGAAGCCAGTCTTCAACATAGTTGAAGGAGGTCAAAGGAGTTCTTCTACATAGTCGAAGGAGGTCTTCAAGATGTCATTTTTTCAAACTCTTCTAAACGAGCCAATTAGGTCACCCATGTGGGACAGCCCAGTTAGAACTTTCAATGTTTATGATCGATCCACTTCATGGTGAGTCAACTATTGTAATCTCATTGCAATTTTTTGAAAATTATAATTTTGCCTCATTTGGAGCCATGATTTTGGCAGCTCACAAATGGCAAAGGACAATCGCTGGATTCCAGTCTTTACATCTCACCATTGGTGTTTGGGAAATGTTCAATTTTCCATACAAGCTGTCAGCTGCACCAGAGTAAAAACTCACAGAGAACTACTATCCCTAATTTCCATCTGCAAAGATCTTTGTATTAAAAAATTCTTACCATCACAATGGGAAGAATTGGTTACATTGATGCTGAAGCCTGGATCACAACTGCACAAGAAGCTTCCAATAGTGTTAGTGCAGATTTGTTGACAGTCTGAGATGTTGGTTGCACATTCATCGATGTCTAAAGAAATAATCACAGTTACTACTGTTGCTGATCGTTGACATTTGCCAACACATTTTCAAACTCAGCAGACATATCCAATGTAAACAATGCAGGCTGTCTTCTAATCCTGGCAGAATTTGTGCATTGATTCAAGCAGTGTAATATTTAAGACAATCTAAACAAAAATGATTAAGACACATAATATTGTGCACAGTTTTGGCAGCTCAGAGAAGCCTTTCCTGCCTTTCCAGTGAAGCAGTATAATCAGCAGAGGTTGCCTCATTGGAAAATCAACACAAACATCTACCTTCTGTGGCATTTCCTGCCTCCCACATCCTTTTTTCCCATGTGTGAGAAATTTTACATTAGAAAATTCCTATCATCACAAATGGAAGAGTTGGTCACATTGATGCTGAAGCTTGGGTCATAACTGCACACAAAGCTTCCGATTGTGTTGTTGCAGATTTGCTGACAGTTCGAGGTGTTGGTTGCACATTCATCAATGTCTGTAGAAATGAGCTCAGTTATTCAGCCAGAGGAGGTAGTTGAGGCCGGTACAATTACAACACTTAAAAGACATTTACATTGGTTTATTTATCGGGAAGGTTTTGATGAATATTGACTAAATGTGGGCAAATGGGACCACCTTAGATGGTGTATCTTCGTAGACATGAACGTGTTGGGCCTAACAGGTGGTTTCCATTGTCTTTGATGCTGTGACTCTATGAAACAACTCCTGGTGCATATCAATTACATTTGCCAATATATTTTTAAACAAGGTCCAATGTCTTCAAAGAAAACTATGCAGGCTGACCTCTAAGCCTGGCAAGTCTATGGGTTTGCACCAAATTTACATCAGAATTCAATCGCTTTTGAAAATGATGCTTGGAACTTTCAATGCTTATCATCGATCCACTTAATGCTGCGTCAACTACTGCAGTATAATTGCACTTTAAAAAAAATTATGAATTTGCCTTGTAATTACAGATCAACACCATGACTCATTTGGTGGCATTGTTTTGGCAGCTCACAAATGGACAGGGCAATCGCTGGATTCCAGCCTTTACATCTCACCGTTTGTTTGTGAATAATACATGGTGAAAGATTAATCTTTATTCCATAAGTAATCCGGAACATTTAAACTGCCAGCCATTCATATCCAGCTCGGCGTGGCTTCTGAGAGCTGGCTGACATTGTTACTGTAATACCGTGTAGTACCGTAATACCGTGTCATGGGTGGCATGTAGATATGTGTGGTAGAGATTATAAATGGCATGGATTAATAAGGGTTAATAGTAAGATTAAACGAGAACCTACCAGTTTGAAGTTTGATCTGTATTTTATGAGGAGTTACGATGAGGGATTACGTGAAGAAGCCGCCAGGCGCATGCGTGTCATTCTTCAAAGCAGCGGTGTGGAATCACAGATAAATGTAATGACTAAACATAGTAAGATTAGAGAAGAGGTACCAGTTAAGTATATGATCTGGGTGGGAGCGGAGGGCACGTAATCCCTCATTGTAACTCCTCATAAAATACAGATCAAACTTCAAACTGGTAAGTTCTCGTTTAATCTTACTATTTTACTTCAGAGTCACGTGAGTGACTACGTGAAGATTTTAAAGCTCTGTGATTTCATGCCGTGGAACGAGTCCATGCATCACGTCTGCCTTGGCTGTTGGGAGGATTGTGTTAACATAATTTGGACATGAATTCGACATTGAAATCATAAAATTTTAACACAAGTTTATAACCCCTTTATATGGGTTTAAATTAATTTACAGAACTTAAATTGTTTCTGCAAATGTTCCAGGTTTCATTCCTGGTTTTACAAATAATTGGAATGTTTTCCCCTCCAGACCATCCTGCTGCCTTGAGGATTTGGTCCATTGGTACATCCAACTGTATCGCTGCCGATGTAGCTGCAGCCCTGGTGGAAAGAGATTTTTTAAATTTTAGTATCCACCCCAGCCTGTGTTTAGCAACTGTTTCAGCCATCTTGAGATGGTCTGGACCGTCACTCTTGGTGTGGTTGCTAGTGGCTGATAAAAAATGTGCCTTTTCATTGCCTCTTAGGATATTCATTTTCTCCATGTGTAACGACAGATGTTTTATTATGCACATATGGTCATCTGTTGGGTATGACCTAATTGTATATAGAGGCCTGCTGATCCCTTTTTCTGTTCTGCTTACTGTCTCATAAATATGAAACGTAATATTTTCCGTTGAGAAAGTCATGTTGTCCAGTCTTGTTTTGCAGTGACTGTATCCTCTGTGCCGTGACCAATACCATTAGCATGACCGTTTTAATGTCAGTCTGTGTAAAGACAGAACTGTTGCTGGAGACCACTCCTGAGCATCTTCAGGATTATACTCACATCCCATATATGGGAGTATCTGGTACTCCTCATAGGCTTTGTACCAGTGGGTCAGTCCCAACAGTGTAATGGTCTGTCCCCTGCCATAGGTAAGTCGATAAGGCACTTCTGGCGCAGTTGATGGCACTGTAACTGAGTCCCTCATCGTAGTGGAGGCCTGCCAGATATTCCAGAACAGATGGGATGTTCATGTCTCTGATTCCATGTTTGATACCACTGGGAACCATGGTTGTGTAGGCCAATCGGGTACTCCCAATTCCAGATGCAGAGTCTGTTGTATTTCCTTAATACCCGACTGATGAGGCAGGAAAGGAGGGAATGCGTAAATAAACAATTTCCCCTCCCCTCCAATGCAGCGAAAATGCATCTGTCGCCGCTGCCCCAGGGTCTGGTTCCTGTGTAACATAACTTGATAACTGGGACCTGGTGTCTGCCACTGAATTTAGTCTTCCTGGTACATAAGTGGTTGATATCCAAATATCTTTCTGGAGACACCATTGCCAATTTGTATGGCCAGATTGTCACATGATGTCGATTTGTTTCCACCCTGTGGTTAATGTATGCTACCACGGTGGTATTGGTATTGGTGGCTCCGCACCAATTGTACTGGCATCAGTTTGTAGTACCATGGAAAAGGTTACTGACAATGCTTGGATAGGGCAAGGCTAGAGTTATCTATCCACCATTTTAGTTCCATTTTAGCCTGATTGGTAGTTTCACAGATCTGTCAAAGTGACCTGCATAATTTAGAGTGCTTGTTTTTTGCTCTCTGTATGTTTTGGTAATGTAGAGGTCCAAATTGTGTGGCTGGAAAGGCAGCCATCATTATGCCAATTACTTTGGCTACCAATCTGATGGATGGTTTGCTGATGTCAGTGAGGTTTTTATAAGCCTCTATTAAATCTGTAGCCTTTCCCTTAGGCAGAGTCACCGACATGTGAACTGAGTCAATGGTGAAACCCCAGGTAGTCCATAGTAGTGGAAGACGTTAGTTTAGATTTAACTGGATGAAATCTCAGTTCCCCAAATAACTTTTTTGTGGCTGTTACAGTTTGTTTGGCCAATTCCAAAGTTTTTGCACATAATGAGTATGTCATCTAAATATGCCATGGCCATGTGTATACGTTTCCGTAGAAACGCTTGGGCTGGTTTCAAAAAATTTTGTGAACAGCCTGGGCTGATGATAACCCATTTGGCAGTGCTTTATACTGCTAGAGTTGTCCCATCCAGTTGAATTTAAGTAACATCTGTGGTCACCTCGTATAGGCACTGAATAGTAAGCATCTTTAAAAATGATGCTGGCCATTGAAGTAACCTTTGGGAATTAATTGTTAAGCAGTAACAAAGGTATCTATTTTGTTAGATCTATGATGATGCGATGACCATCATCTTTTTGTTTATATCTCGGACACGAATTTTAATGGTTCGTGTTGAGTATTCTCAATTACACCTTTTATGTAAAGCCGCTTCAGTTCAGCTTGCGCTTTTGATTTCTTTCATCAGAAAGCACGAACATTCGGTTCAGTAATGTTGAACTGGAGGGCTGTACCTGTGTATAAACTCTATTGTATATCCCTGGATACTGCTTAAGATGTAGATATCGGTTGTTATCATGCTCCATGCATTCAGAAGAGAGTGTTATCTCCACCCAATCTCTGTGCCCACTGTTCGTAGGGAACCAGACCCACCTACCTCCATAGTTAGCAGTGGCAGGTTTACCTTTTTGTAGGTTCTTCGCTGTTGTAGCGCTGGGGTCTGGATTTATGGTTGGTTTGCGTTGGAGGTCCCGCATCTTCCGAGAAGGCCGGTCTGGGCCATGGCCTAAAAGACTCATGTTTTTGAGTACCGGTCCTTCGAGCTTTCACCAGTTTTGCTGGTGGGTGCGTGGGGGTGCTAGGTTCCAGTAGGTTCTCTTGTTCCTGCACCCCTTGCACACTTTCTTCTGCGGACCCCTCTTCCAGGTCAGCCCAGAACTGACCCGCAGTGCTTCCTTCTGATGAGGTAGAAGCACTGTGCAGCCCTTAAAGAGGTACTGCTGTGGGTTATCATAGGGCCCACAGTGACCCGACTCCATGTCCCGGAGTCTGTCACGTTGGAGCAAAGCTCCATACACCGCTTCTTCCCGCTCCAGCACTCTCGGGCGCTGGCCGCCGGCGGTGATTCAAAGTCGGACTCCTCTGAGTCCACGACCTTGTTTGTTTTGTGTCTAGCCTTTCCGCCCGGCCGCGTGGATCTGGCCGGTGCGGAGGCGACATTGGGCACAGCTGATCCCACTATGGGTGATCCAAGTGCCGCTGGCTGCTGCTGGCTGCCCGCTGCTCCACGGTCCTCCTTCTCCAGCTTTGTCCTTACTGTACTTCCGTGGAGTGGATAAGGCCGGTGTGGAGGACATCTGGCACAGCTGATTCCATCTAGCCCACCAGCTTTGTCTCAGCCCGTTGTTTCTGCACCTGCAATCAGCATAGAAATGCAAAAAAGACCGCAGCTCTTACCTGCAGGTCCAAGTTTAAATCGTTGCTACGGGTGAGCGTCATTCTACCCCGTCTGCTGCCGTTAATGACTGGTCAAGTCAACGGCCCCATTTGAATGGTCTCCCGCCCGGCCGTGGTATTCTGGCCAGCGCGGGACCAAAAGTCGGCACTGCTCTCCTTATAACGGGAGATAAACGTGCCTTTGGCTGCTGCTGCCGGCTGCCTGCGACTCAGCTCTCTTCCCCAGCCAGCTTCACTAGCAGCACTGTGGACACTCCTTTGTCTAGCTTCCCCTCCTGTACAGACCTAGCGCAGGGAAAACATTAGTTTTGCTCCCTCTCCCGCCCGGTGCAGGAGCGAGTCGGGAGCGAAAGTCGGGTACAGCTAATCCCATTACGGGAGCCGATTCCGGCCGCAGCTGTAGTCCCCTGTTGCGCTTACTCCACCTGGCTTAGCCACGGCAGGAGCGCAATCTCCTTTTGTCCCCTAATTTTAAAAAAGGGGACAGAGCACAAATACAACCCACTGTCTTTGTGGGTTGTTGGCTCCCATTTCCTCCACCCGTTTGGGGTGAAGTTTGGTACTCGCTCCCGTTATGGGAGATAGTGGTGCTGACGTCCGTTACTGGCTGCCTGTTGCTTTTCAGCGGCAGCTCGGCAGCCTTCCTGCAATGAAGAAAAAGGTAAGGAAATCTCTTACCTGTGTTGCTGGTTCTCAACCTGCCGTTTCGGAAGGAACGTCCTTCCTCCCGCTGTGATTTCCGCAGCTCCACAGACCCATGTAGCGTCCTCGGGGCTGTTGTCTGAGTTTGTCGGACTGACGGCTCCGGAGTCGGAGCTGAAGACGCACGGACTCCCGCTAAGGGAGACTGTCGTGCCACTGGCCGTTGCTGGCTGCCTGCTGATTGCAGACTCCTCCCCCGCCAGCTTTCAACAGCCTTCTGTAGAAAAAAGGTAAGTATGGAACGAAGTTCCCTTACCTTACTGTTGCAGGTTCGAAAACCTGCCGTTCGGGAGGAACGTCCTTCCTCCCGACAATGCGTGTAGCGCAATGACACGCATGCGCCTGGCGGGCTTCTTCACGTAGTCACTCACGTGACTCCGAAGTAAAATCTACATCCTTCCTCTTAAAGAAGCAAAGCATATATAGAGTGGTTAGTGGAGTATATTGTAAAATACCAGTATAAGGTGTGTGCATTTTTTATTTTACTTGTACATGCTTGTGCATATGTGAGCACAAAAACGAAACGGGTCATGCACAGTTCAAGTATAGCCGGTGAACTTTCCAATCAGCAGGTTTGGCTTGCTTGCACATGTGCGGTAGTACCCCTTGTGCGCCTCATCCTTTTCTGAGGGAGCAAGTCCATTATCGGGTGAACGTGGTGGAGAAGACACCGGTGGAGATGGGGGCACCGGGGAAGGAAGGGATGGCGCTGGCCCCGGTAGAGGAATCGCTAGAGTGGCATTTGTGGAGCGTGAGGAAAGACCGACAAGCTGGTCAGGGTAAGGACGTGGAGGTGCTGGTTCATTAACCGTGAGGAGGTGTTGGCGGGTGTGTCGATAGATGCCGTTGTCCACACTGATCAGGTATGAGCGTGGGTCCGCGGTTGACCCCAGAAAGACTCCGAGGCGGTCAAAGGCTCTGAGAGACCGTATGCGGACAACCTGTCCCTTGTTGTGCAGTTGAAGCGGAGAACTGGTTTTATCATAGTATTTTCTTTGTATGTCACGGCGGCATTGGAGTTGGGATTGGATCGCTGACGGTGCGCGAACTTGTGGTTCTAACAGTTGCTTGGCCATAGGCAGGGTGGAACGGGTTCGCCGTAACATGAGTCATTCAGCCGAAGATCCCAGGAGAGGGTCGTGGATGATGTTTCGTAGGTTGAGTAGGTCGAGATAGACATCAGAGCCGGCTCTGTTTGAGCGTTCCATTAGTTCTTTTGCACTTCTTACCATGCGCTCGACCAGGCCGTTGGACAACAGGTACTCGGGGCTCCTGGTAGTATGGTGAAAATCCCAGCTTTCGCGAAATCCTTGAAAAGCTGACTGGAGAATTGAGTTCCATTGTCTGAGAGTAGCTTGAGGGGTGCTCCATGGACAGAAAAGAGGCGAGTGAGTTTTTGAATGAACATGGCTGAGGTCAAGCTACTGAGCAGGTCGATTTCGAACCATCCTGAATAGGAATCGACTGGAACCAGGTATTGTTTGCTGTGCCACTCAAAGATGTCGGCTGCTACTGTGGACCACGGTGTGGGGTGCGGGAGAAGTGGTTGTTTCCGTTGGTGCGGGGTCAGGCTGTTGCTAATCGGGCAGGCAGCAACTTTCTCGAAAATGTAGTCAGCCATGTCAGGACAGAAAAGCATACCTTTTGCATGTTGGAGGGTTATTTCTGCAGCAGGATGGTCCACATGGACAATATCGAAATACTTGCTATGAAGAGACGTCGGGATAACGCCCTTATGTCCTTTTATTATAATGCCATCTTGAATGACCAGTTCGTCGTGGACAGGGTAGAATGGGCGGATAGCCAGCGGCAAGTGGTGCTGTTTGTCTGGCCAGCCCCGGCAGATAACAGTGGCAAGCGATTGTAGCGTTTCGTCTGCAGCTGTTTGTGCCACTAGGATGTCTAAGCCCGCGGTTGGAAGGCAGGAGACCATCATAACCGTGTACCCCTCGTGCTCATCATCAGACAGGTGTTTTTCACAGATTGGGCGAGGTGCCCGTGAGAGGGTGTCAGATAAGTGCATGTCCTTACCACGTTTGTAGGTTAGTCTGATGTCATACTTCTGTTGTTCCATCATCGTGCGTTGTAAACGCGCTGGTGCCGTGTGGGTCGGTTTACTGAAGATACTGACCAGTGGCTGGTGGTCGGTTTCAACCATGATTGGGTTGCCAAAGTTAAAGTCCTTGAATTTATTGCAGACAAAAGTTAGCTCCTTCTCGATTTGAGCGTAGTGCTGTTCAGTGTCGGTCATGGTATGGGAGGCACAGGCAACCAGTCTGGGACCCTTCCCGTCGTCTTGTAGGCAAGCGGCATCCAGTCCACATTGGGAGGCATCATAGGTGAGGGCGACGGGTAACTCGGCATCGAAGTATGTGAGGGTTGGGTCGCAAGACATTAGTTGTTTGAGGGTTTCAAATGCTTTCTGCTGGTGTTGGTGCCAGGACTAGTGTGTATCCTTGTGGGTCAGTTGTCGCAGCGGGGCTGACAGGTCGCTGAAGTTTGGAATGAGTTTTCCCAGGTAGGTTACCATGCCTAGAAATCGTTGTAGAGCTGTCACGTCTGTAGATGCTGCCATTTCGTTGATGGCAATGGTTTTAGAAGGGTCTGGCCTGAGGTCGTTGCTGGTGAACACATCGCCCACATAAGTAACTTTGTCGACCCGAAACCTGCTCTTGAGAAGATTGAGTTTGTGGTTTACCTCTCTGGCACGATCCAGGACCCGCTTCAGGTTTGAGTCATGTTCTAGTGCGTTGCGCCCGGCGATCAGGATTTAGGGTTGATGCAAATCCTTATTTCGTCTTTGTTCTTCTTGACTGCTGCGACCATGGTGGAGACCCAGGAGGAGGGGTCGTTGACAGGGCTATCACTCCCAGTGTTTCCATTCTGTCAAGTTCAGATTTGACGCGGTCCTTCATTGTGTGCAGGATTCGGTGAGGAGAACGAATGACAGGTATAACTTCCTTGTCGGTTATAATGCTGTATTCTATGGGAACCTTGCCCAGCTGGTTATCAAAAAGGTATTGTGCGAGTAGTTGTTGGGTGGGACTTTGAGAGGTTGATAGTTGTTACACAGTTTTGCCGAAGGAGACTAGGCTCTTATCATGGCATGCATCGATGCCCAGAAGGAGGGGCACTTCCCCTCTAACGATGAAAAAATCCAGATTGTAAACTTGAAACGCTAGATGCCATTGTAGTGTGACCTTACCAACCGGTGGCAACTCCCCCCCCCCCCCCCCCACCAAATGGATGTAACTTGTAGTTTGTTTTCATGACAGTTTTGTTGTTGTGAATTCTTTGGAAGTCTGATAAGGACAGAACATTCTATTGTGCCCTGCTATCTATCTTTGCAGTGACTTTGGTATTGTTGATACTGACCGTTGTCATGGGATCACTGTTTTTAGACGGTGAGTCGGCTATACAAGAATGTATGTTTTGGCTGTCTTCTTGCAGGTGCTGCGGTCGTGGTTCTGCTGGAACTGCTATTTCAGGCAGTGCCTCATGGGAAAGTGGGGGCTCAAGCGCATAGAGAGATTGTTGTAGCTGGGCCCTGTTACCATGAGCGGACAAAGTGTTTTTTCTTTTTACTGCAGTGGCAGGTTTTGCCGTAAGCGAGGCATTGCTACCGAAATTTCGGGTGTGAGCAGTTATGGATCAGAGGGTCGGTTACCCTCCCTGGGCCTGTAGGTGGTTGTCGAGGGGTTGTTAATGTTTGTTGCGGGGACCTATAGAAGGCATGGACATCGTAGGCAGAGTGGGGTCCCAGTCCCAGGGCTTTGGTATGGGTGTCAGTTTACTCTGCAACCCAGCAGGTACGTTCAACCTTATCTAGTGTGAGCTTCACATCCCGGAGTAGTTCATTTCTCATCTTGTCATTCAGGATGCCATATAAGAGTCTGCCACGGATGAGTACGTCACGGTCTTGGAAGTGGCATCTTGCAGCGATGCTCTGCAATACGCCAATGTAGGATTTGACTGTCTCGCCTTCTTGTTGGCTATGGGACAAGGACTTGTGGTGCTTCATGATAACGTTAGTGTGAAGTTGGCACAGGTCATGGAACTTTCGGAGGAGGCAGGTGGGGTCTCTGAAGGACTCTGCTGGGGTCACAACCTGTGTTACCACTTTGGTATGTTCTGGAGTGTATTAGAAATCCTGTGCCCACAGGGCAGCATCTGTGCCCGCTACGTTGAGGAGAATTGATGCAACGGTGTGGGGAGCAGCTCCCTGGTGGGCAGCATCTATGAAAATTCCAAATTCCACCTCTAAGATGCGCCAACGCAATTTCACTGTCGAATACTAAAGGATCGGGTTTATGAAACGATCCTGCCATGACAAGAGAGTGACGGTCCATTGTTAAAAAAATAAACTAAAATAAATTCAGGCAAAAGAGTTGGAGAAGTGGCTCAAAGATTCTGACACCATGTTTGTGATTGATCCACGACAACATACATGGTGAAAGATTCATCTTTATTCCATAAGTAATCCAGAACATTTAAACTGCCAGCCATTCATATCCAGCTCGGTGTGGCTTCTGAGAGCTGGCTGACCTTGTAAGTGTAATACCGTGTAGTACCGTAATACCATGTCATGGGTGGCTTGCAGAAATGTGTAGTGGAGATTATAAATGGCATGGATGAATAAGGGTTAATCTACACCGTTGTTTGGAAAAAGATCCATTAGCCATATAAGATGACAGCTGTACCAGTGCATAAACACACAGAGTACTATTATCCTTTTTGACCATCTGTAAGGAATGCTATATTTAAAAATTCCTACCATCACATATGGAAGAGTTGGTCACATTGATACTGAAGCCTGGGTCACAACTGCACACGAAGCTTCCGATTGTGTTGGTGCAGATTTGTTGACAGTTTGATGTGTTGGTTCCACATTCATCAATGTCTGGAGGAAAAAGAATGAATGACATGTCAAACACTTGCAAGACTTTTGTCTTTGCCAAATAAAACTCTACAACTTCTAATCATGAGATGCAAAAGAGGATACGCTATCCAACAACTGAAATAATTATCCTTAATTTTAACATCCTACTGTAGGAAATGCATCCATTCCCTGAAGACTCACAGTGAATAAAATTAAATTATTATTAAATTATGACATTGATAGTTCAGTAACTGTTTACAGTGTAGCACAATATGCCGCTTGTATATATTATATGCTTGAAACTATCCTACCAGCACAAAGCAAAGAATTGGTAAAATTAGTTCTGAAGCCTGGGTAACAACTGCACAGGACGCTTCCGATTGTGTTGGTGCAGTTTTGTTTACAGTTTGAGATGTTGGTTACACATTCATCGATATCTGGAGAAATTATCTCAGTTACTCAGAGGATTATGTTGAGGCAGGTACAATGACTTCAAATTGAGAGACAAGTGCCTCGGTAAACCTATCGGGTTGGTTTTGAGAAAAATTGACAAAATGTGGCAAAATCTGATTATAGATAGGGCATCTTGGTATACATGAACGTGATGGGTCAAACAGTGGTTTTCCATGATCTTTGACACTGTGACTATGTCAACTCCTGGTGCATATCATTGACATTTTGTCACTATTGTTTTAAATGAGGACCAATATCTATCAAATGAAACTCTGGAGGCTGATTTCTAAGCCTGGATTGAGTATGGTTTTGTGTCAAAATAGAAATGCGCAATCGATCGCTTTTGAAAATGATGATTTCCATGCATAACATCAAATTTGTATGAAAAAAAAATACATCTACATTGCGGTGACCCATGCACTGTAAAATGGAGTCACAGAATGATACAGTGTGGAAACAGGCCCTTGATCTGGAACGACTGCTTGAGTCCTTGAATGGAGTCGAGGGGGGAGGTAAAGCGACAAGTGTAGCATCTCTAGCGGTTGCAAAGGAATGTGCCCGGGGAGAGGGTGGTGCAGGAGGGAAGGGAAGAATTGACAAGGGAGTTACGGAGGGAGCGGTCTTTGTGGAAAGCAGTCAGGAGGGGAGATGGGAAGATGTGGCGAGTGGTGGGGTCACGTTGGAGGTGGCGGAAATGACGGAGCACCACCGGAAATTGGAGGAACAGCACCTCATATTCCGCTTGGGCAGTCTGCACCCTAGTGGCATAAACATTGAATTATCTAATTTCCAGTAGCCCTTGCTGTCTCCTCCCCCTTCTCAGCTCTCCCTCAGCCCTCGGGCCCCTCCTCTTCCTTTCTTCTCCCCGTCCCCCCCCCCCCCCCCCTCACCCTCCATCAGTCTGAAGAAGGGTTTCGGCCCGAAACGTTGCCTAGTTCCTTTGCTCCATAGATGCTGCCTCACCCGCTGAGTTTCTCCAGCACTTTTGTCTACCTTTGATTTTCCAGCATCTGCAGTTCTTTCTTAGACACTTTGACCACTTGTCTGTGTTGTAAATAAATTTGCGCAAAAACGCTACCCTATATCAGTAGGATTTTTTTGCCACCTTACACACCGTTCTTCTCTGCTCAGTTTTGTTCCAATCGATGAAATATGAGAAAAGTTATAAAGGTTTGAAAAATCATGAGATCAGCAGATTGGTCTTCTCGCCTGTCAGTCACCATGAAGGTAATGCCCCTTCCGGCACTCGCCGGAGAAAAAATCCCAGAGGCGGGGCTGAGTAAACAAGCCATGCTGATTGAGCCCACAAGAGTGGAGTCAGGAAAGCCGCTGTGTGGAGTCAGGAAAGCCATTGTGTGGAGTCGGGAAATCCGCTGAGTGGAGTCGGGAAAGCCGCTGTGTGAAGTTGGGAAAGCCATTGTGTGGAGTCGGGAAAGCCGCTGTGTGGAGTCGGGAGGTGCTATGTAGTGCAGCGGCCGGTGGCCGCTGTGTGGAGTCACCCCCACACAACCCCCTCCCACCACACCCCCTTGCCCTCTTCATCACACCCCTCTTCCCCCTATTCCCCTATCCCCCTCCCCTCTCACCCCTCCCCCTTCCCCCTTCCCCCTCCCCCTTCCTCCTCCCCTTCCCCCCCTTTCCCCCTCCCCCCACACACCCCTTTACCCCTCCACCTTCCCCCCCACACCACCCCCACCACCCCCTCTCCTCCCCACCCTCCCACATCACCCCACCTCCCCTCACCACCCCACCCCCCCACACCACACCATCTCCCCCGCTCCTCGCCACCCCACCCCCACACCACTCTCCACCACCCCTCCCCCTCAGACCATGCCTCCTCCCTCACACCACCCCTCCTCCCCACACCATCCCTCCCACCACTCCCCCACACCACCCCCCCACCACCCCTCCCCCTCAGACCATGCCTCCTCCCCACACCATCCCTCCCACCCCACCCCCACACCACCCGCCCACCACCCCTCCCCCTCAGACCATGCCTCCTCCCCACAACATCCATCCCACCCCTCCCCCACACGACCGCCTCCCCCACAATACCCCCTCCCCCCACTCCATCCCCTCACCCCCACACCACCACCTCCCCCCACACCATCCTCTCCCTACCCACCCCCCCCTCCTTCCCCACCCCCCCTCCCCATCCCCCAACCAACCCCACCCCCACGTTCCCCCTCCCCACACCCCCACAAACCCTCCAAAACCCCCTCTCCCACCCTACCCCCCACACCCCCCACCCCACACAACACCCCTCCCACACACACACACCATACAGGATATTGATTAATGCCATATCAAACATTATTTCCCGACTGCGCAGAGACTATGTGATTTGAAAACATTCTACCGTCACAGAGTGAAGAGTTGGTCGTGTTTGTGCTGAAGCCTGGGTCACAACTGCACAGGAAGCCTCCAATTGTGTTGGTGCAGATTTGTTGACAGTTTGAAGTGTTGGTTGCACATTCATCAACTTCTGGAAGAATACAATGAATAATGTATCAATCAATGTTAATTGGCTTTGGCTATTGAAACATTGTCACTTAATATTATGAAAAATATAGATAATGGGATATAATTTTATAAACAATTTTGTATATTGGTCTAAGAGTAGAGAAAAGACGTAAGCTTGATGCTGAATTACATCAGGAAGTTAAGGGTTTCTTCTGTGGTCTGAGCAGGTTCTCCACAAATCAATCACCCAATCTGGGTTTGGTTTCTCTGATATATATGGAGACTTTTTGTGAAAATTAGGGGCAGCGCAATGATGCAGCTGGTATAGCTGCTATCCCACAGTCCCAGAGACACAGGTTTGATCCTGACCTCTGCTGCTGTCTATGTGGAGTTTGCACCTTCGTTCTCTGACTGTATGGATTTCCTCCATGTGCTCTGGTTTCCTGGGTTTTATAGGCTAATTGTCCTCTGTTAATTGTCCCTTGTGTGTAAGGAGTCGATGAGTAAGTGGGATAACATAGAACTAGCGTGTGTGGGTGATCGATGAGTAGGTGACCTTGCTGGGCCGAAGGGCTTGTTTCAATGCAGTATTTCTATACTTACTAAACTAAACATAGCACTCAATATAACATGTTTAAGAAAGAACTGCAGATGCTGGAAAAAACGAAGGTGGACAAAATGCTGGAGAAACTCTGCGGGTAAGGCAGCATCTATGGAGCGAAGGAATAGGTGACGTTTCGGATCGAGACCCTTCTTCAGACTCAATATAACTGTCATCCTGAAAAGTATTGCTATGATACTATAAATGTAAAAAAATCATGTACTTTTTCTAAACTAGTGTACTGCTTCCAATGGTCATAAGAAGGCTCCCAGGAAAACCAAATATCAGGAAAACCAAACCCAGACAGTCTACAGAAGAGATCCAAATGCTTGCCATATTAATTCAGCAGCCAGCTTCCGCCCATATTTCTACACTTACAACAAAATATAACATTGTCTTCCATGAATGTACAATACAATTACATAACAAACCACTAGCAGGTGAGGTGTGCCACTATCTGCTTTGGTAAACTTTCACGTTACTTTGGTGTTTACGAGGATGTTGCTGGGACTGGAAGGTCTGAGCTATAGGGAGAGGTTGAGTAGGCTGGGGCTCTTTTCCTTGCAGTGCAGGAGGATGAGGGGTGATCTTATAGAGGTGTATAAAATAATAAGAGGAATAGATTGGGTAGATGCACAGAGTCTCTTGCCCAGAGTAGGTGAATCGAGAACCAGAGGACATGAGTATATGGTGAAGGGGAAAATATTTTTATTTTTTTTATTTTTTTATTATTTTTATTAGAAGTACGGTAAATTACAATAATACACAACACATATATCTTAATACATTTTTTGTACCGCTTCATTTTTTTGAGCTTTAAGAAAAAGATAGAAGTAAGGAAAGTAAAGAAAGTGCGCAAGAGTCGTGAAGTGCAATAGAGTGTTGGGAAAAGAAAGCCCCTTAGAAAAGAAGTTAGAGAAGGAAGTAAAGTAAGAAAGTAGACCCTAGAAAAGAAAGAAAAAGAAAGTAGGAACAATCGCTCTATTATAACATTAAACTCCGCAGAAAGGGGACTACCAACTAAGTCTGTTTTTGTTGTTTTACCTCCCATTGCCAGGTCCTGATACCATTTATTTATTTATTTATTTATTAAATTACTATTGCACCTCATGTTTGTAATAGGTCCATAAACGTAGACCACGTCTTTTGGAATTGGTCTGCTTTACCTGCTAAGAGGAATCTCATCTCTTCCAGATGTAATGTTTCAAACATATTTGATGTCCACATTTTTATTGTTGGTGTGGGCGCATTTTTCCAGAATTTAAGTATGAGCTTTTTTCCCATTATTAGCCCGTAATTGAATAAATTCTTCTGATACACGTTTAATTCAGGGATACCTTCCGATATTCCAAAAATGATCCATTCTGGTTTTGGTACCAGTTTTATTTTAATTAATTTTGAAAAAATATCAAATATTCCATACCAGAATTTTTGGATTTTTGTACAAAAAACAAAAGAATGCGCTATGGTAGCTTCTTGACAGACATTTATCACAGATTGGTGAGACATTAGGAAAGATTTTATTTAATTTAGTTTTTGAATAATATAGTCTATGTAATGTTTTGAATTGGATGAGCGTATGTCGTACGTTGATCGAACATTTATGCACCTGTAGTAAATGATTATCCCAGCTCTCTTTTGAAATTTTTATAGCTAATTCTTGTTCCCAGTCTCTTCTAATTCCATCTGTTGTGGGTATTTCTATGTTTAAAATGATATTATATAAGTACGATATTAGATTAGCTGATTCCGCCTTTGTCTTCGTTGCTTCATCCAGTAAGTCGGAAGGCATATTATGATAGTCTTTTGTGTATTTTTTCAGATAATCACGAATTTGAAGATATTTAAAATATTGGTTATTTTTCAAATTATATTTCAGTTGTAGTTGTTGAAATGATAGTAATTTTCCCAATTCATACAGATCTTCGAGCGTTTTGATTCCCATTCTTTCCCATTGTATAAATGATTTGTCTATGATTGATGGTTTAAACGATGGGTTATTGACTATTGGTATTGAGAGAAGGGGAAAAGATTTAATAGGAATCTGAGGGGTAACTTTTTCACACAAAGGATGGTAGGTGTATGGAACAAGCTGCCAGAGGAGGTAGTTGAGTCTGGGACTATAACGACGTTTAAGAAGCAGTTAGACAGATACATGGATAAGACAGGTTTGGAGGGAAATGGACCAAACACAGGCAGGTGGGATTAGTGTAGCTGGGACATGTTGGCCGGTGTGGGCAAGTTGGGCCGAAGGGTTTGTTTCCATGCTGTATCACTCTATGGCTATATTATCATATTTATAACCTCATTTAAGGAAGTGATAAAAAATATTGAGAAATGGTGGTTCAAGGATTAGATTTCACAGCTGCCTGGTAGAAGATTGTATGAGTTTAGCTTCTTTCATAAATATCAACATATCTACTTCCTCCTGCAGTGAAAAATTCTCTTTATTGAACACTCGCAAAAAAAGAAATGTTGCTCTTTCTCATTCATTATTAAGATGACTGAAATATAGTAATTTGGCCACCTTCGTTTTACAGGACGGTGATCACTGCCACATTCAATATTATTTTCCAATTGTAGAGAGTCTTCTTACCAGCACAATGCGAAGGGTTAGATAGATTGATGCTGAAGCCTGAGTTACAACTGCACACGGAGCTTCCGACTGTGTTGGAGCAGAATTGTTCACAGAGTGAAGTGTTGGGCCCACATCCATTGGTGCCTGGCGGAAAGCAGTAAATGACATTTGTAATTTGATAAAATATTGTAGAATGTAGAATATCACTTTAGCGCCCCACACAACAATGTCGCCCAGCTGCTTAATTGTCCACCGTTATTTGTTCCTTGTGTGCAAAGAATAGATGAGAAAGTGGGATAATTTAGAAGTAGAAAGAGTGGGGTGATCGATGGTCGGCGTGGAATTGCTGGGCTGAAGAGCTTGTTTCCATGTCATTTTTTCTAGTGGCAGGTGGTATGAAATTGAGGTTCAAATTTTGGATTTCACAAAATAATAGAAACGCCAGATAACAAAATTGAAATACCTTTTCATTGATTATTATTAGGTTAACATATGATGAGCGTTTGACTCCACTGGGCCTACATTTGCTGGAGTTTAGAAGAATGAGGGGGGACCTAATTGAAACTTACAGGATAGTAAAAGGCTTGGACAGAGTGGATGTGGAGAGGATGTTTCCACTAGTGGGAGAGTCTAGGACTAGAGGTCATAGCTTCAGAATTAAAGGACGTTCTTTTAGGAAGGAGATGAGGAGGAATTTCTTTAGATAAATCAGAGGGTGGTGAATCTGTGAAATTCTTTGCCACGGAAGACTGTGGAGGCAAAGCCAGTGGATATTTTTAAGGCTGAGATAGACAGAATCTTGATCAGTAAGGGTGTCAGAGGGTATGGGGAGATGGCAGGAGAATGGGGTTAGGAGGGAGAGATAGATCAGCCAGGATTTAATGGCATAATAGACATAATGGGCCATAGCCTGATTTTACTCCTATCACATGGTCTTATGATTATCATGTTTAAAATTAATTTATTTGACCATCTAAATTGCTAAGTCTAGACAAGTCGAACGTGTTTTATCATTATACGTCCCAGAAAGAACAATTAAATTCTTACTTGCAGCAGCACAACAGAATATGTATACATAGTGCTCTATATAAAATATATATCTACACACGCACATACAAACAAACAATAATAGTGCAAAAAGGCAAAATGAAAGCCTCAATATAGTTCAGAGTGTGTAAGAATCACCAGCTTAACTATTATTCCCTATTTATAGAGAATTAATTTACTGTATTTTAAAATTCCTACTATTATAACAAAATAAGTTAATCAAGCTAATGCAAAGCCAGAATTATAGCTGCCTCCATAACTACCAAGTGAATCAGAGCAAATCTGTTGACAGTTTTATCTATTGATTGCAATCATTGATCTCCGGAGCAGAAAACTGAATGCAACCACAGTGTTATTTGGCTTTGCTAGTTGCATCTTAGTCATTTAATTTCTTGATTCAGAATGGAATCTAATATTCCACTTGTTTTCCTCCAATATTCCACTTTTATATACACTGCATGTACATAAAATTGTTCGCCTTTAACATGCAAAACGATAATTGTCAACTTTTAACATACAATAAGGGCGGAACAGTGGCGGAGGGGTAAAGCTACTGCCTTACAGTGCCAGAGACCCGGGTTCGATCCTGACTGCGGGTATTTGTCTGTATGGAGTTTGTACGTTCTCCCCGTGACCTGCGTGGGTTTTCTCTGAGATCTTCGCTTCCCTCCCACACTCCAAAGATGTACAGGTTTGTAGGTTAATTTGCTCGGTGTAATTATAAATTGTCCCTGTAGGATAGTATACGGGGATCGCTGGTCGGTGAGGACTCGGTGGGCCCAAGGGCCTGTTTCCGCACAGTATTTCTAATCTAATCTAAATACTGTGGCTTTGTACACCACTGACAGGTGAGATACACCACTATCTGCTCCCTGGATCTTTATCATCATTGTCCTATCAAGTTTATATCCTCGTTTGATGGTGAGATGACTATTGAGAAATGAAGGTACATGGTAAGAAATTATGAGATTTTAACTTCACACCTAATAATTTACATCTACTTTTACAGTTGCTTCTGCAGTTAAAATATCCCTTCAGTGAAGACTCACAGAAAAAATGGAATGTTGCTATTTCTCATACATTAGTAATATAATGAAAATTCAATTGCTAGTCCATTTCAGTTTTTGAGGGCAGTGATTGATGTCACATGAAATATTATTTCCCAACAGTATGTCTGTTTGTATAATCTATGTGTTTGAAAATTTCCTACCATTACAAAAAAAAGTGTTGGTCACGTTGATGTTGAAGCCTGGGTCACAACTGCATGCAAAGCTTCCAATTGTGTTGGAACAGATTTGTTGACAGTTTGAGGTGTTGGTTGCACATACCTCGAAGTTTGGTGGAAAAGCTGTGAATGACATCCCAATCAATATTAGATCATTTTCCTTTGTCAATTGGAACATTGTCACATATTATTAAACATAGTAGGATATTATTTTACAAATAAAGCACTCTATATAACAATGTCTTCCACAAAAGCATTACTATGCCGCTGTAAATATTACCAGTTCTCTAGCACTTGCCCCAAACCAATGTTCTGCAATCAACTTTCCCAAAAAGGCTCCCGATATAGTGAAAGGCTGGGATAGAGTGGATGTGGAGAAGATATTTCCACTGTTGGGAGAGACTAGGATTAGAGGTCATAGCCTCAGAATTAAAAGATGTTCCTTTAGGAAGGAGATGAGGAGGATTTTCTTTAATCAGTGGTTGGTGAATCTATGGAATGATTTGCCACAGAAGGCTGTGGAAGCCGTCAATGGATATATTAAAGGCAGAGATAGATAGATTCCTGTTTAGTATGGGTGTCAGGGGTTATGGGGAGAAGGCAAGAGAATTGGATTAGGAGGGAGAGATAGATCAGCTATGATTGAATGGCAGAGTAGACTTAATGAGCCAAATGGCCTAATTCTGCTCCTATCACTTATTACCTTATGACCTATATCTGCTTAGTGAAGAACCTACTCAGTTCACAGAAAAAGCTCTCGGTTTCCGATGCTTGCCGCAGTCACCATCCAGTTCCCAATCAAATTACTGTCAGTAGCCTTGTGTACTCATTGTATGAGGACCAAGGCAAATTTGAGGAAGAACATCTCAACTTCTATCTGGGTATGCGCAGAACCTAGACTCCTTACCAATTTGGTTGGCATCGATGAGTTGGGCCAAAGGCCATGCATCCATGATGTACAGCTAGCTCAAAATTCTAAATTACGCAACTTCATATCTCCATCTCTGTTTCTGAATAAAAAACTAGAAACTTTTAGCTGTCAGTATTTTTGACAGCTTTTCCCTTCTTTCTTTTGTTTTGATTTTGTGTAGTCTGGCCTGCAATGATTCCCCCTCGTCTTTTCAGTAAATAGCACATTACACCAAAAAAAGCTTACTCTGCCCCTTGCATAACAAGTATATCATCCTTTGCCAACCTATCTTGAAAAAGTATTTTCTTTTTCCTGTCCACCTTCCCCACCTTTCCTGTGGCCTTTACTAACTTCTGTTCATCTTCCCCAGTTGCTCTGCAGGGTCTGAAACCAGAAATATTTACTAATTTTATCTCCATTGTTGCTGCCTGATCTGCTATGTTTTTCTCAGATTATTTTTCACATTTCCAGCATCTGTAATTTTCTTGATTTTCATAAACTTTCTCCACTGGCTGTGTGCCAGTCTCCACTCCTTTGATCACCATATTATCAAATGTAATCTCTATTTGATGTAGTGGCAGAAGTACATTGAGAACTGGAGGTTCAGGATTTGGATTTCATAGCCTCATGTTCGATTCGTAAATCCTTAACTTCCATCAAATATAATTATTTACCTCTGTACGTTCAGTTCCCTCTGGGATGCAAATGTCTACATAATGAAGTCTCCAGAGAAATATATGATACATGTTTTAATTGATTATTATAGTGTCTAACATTCATTTGTTCGACCATCTAAATTGCACAAGGCAGCTTGAATTACTCCATTATTACTCCTTAATTGTAGAGAATTCACGTGTTGGAAAGTTCCTACCATCACAAAACAAGTGTTGCTCAGACTGGATTACAGCTGCATCTGTAGCTGCCAACTATATTTGTGCAAACACGTTGGCAGTTTGATGTGTAGGAGGCAGAAGATGGAGGTGCAGGCAAGCACCAAGACAACACACATGGCTGTGGTAGCAAGTCTGGGTTCAAACGTGGTCGTAGAGCTGGTGACTGTGAAGATCTGTTGGTTGTACATTGGAGCAACAATGTCTTACAGCTTGGTGCCAGCGGTTATGGGGAGAGGCAGGCGAATGGGGTTAGGTGGGAGAGATAAATCAGCCATGATTGAATGCGGAGTAACTATTGGACAGAATGGCCTATTTCTGCTCCTATCACTTATGACCTTATAATCAGAAGAACTGAATGAAAACTTTTTCAGTGGAAAGGATAGGAAGGAACACTGCAGGGACAAGGACTGATGGATTAGATTGCATTAACTTTAATGCAAGAGGTCTGACAGGTAAAATGGATGAACTCAGGGCATGGGTAGGTATGGAGAAAGGGATGTGTAGCTGTTATGAATGCCAGCGACTGTCATAGTTGTAGCAGGTCGCTGAAAAACCGGCGACTGGACACCCCTACAATGTCTACAACAACCTACCACCTTGTCGATGTTAAGCTACAGCAAGCTACCGACAACCGGCAACCCATTAACCGGTCCACCTACGACCACACCGACGACACCTATGACAAGCTATGACAAGATACGACCCTGTCGGCGACAACTGAAGACAACTTAATACAATTCAATCGCCGGAACCTGTCGCCGGTTGATGTAGGTTGATGTAGGTAGTCGCCAATGGAATTCACCGAAGTCAGCACCAGCGACAACCAACATCACCTAGCAACAACCTACGTCATCCTGGCGTCAACCTACGACAGCACTTACGTCAGGAGAAGTCAAGTTAAGCTCATTGGCGTCAAACCAGCTGTCGCCGACTGTCGCCGAAAAGTTTTGAACATTTCAAAATCCAGCAGTGACCAGAAAAGCGCTACAATTTTACGTCGGAGTCACGTGAGTGACTACGTGAAGAACCCCGCCAGGACGCATGCGTGTCATATCGCTACACGCATTGCAACGAGTCACAGCAGGGGAATGACGTTCCCCTTAGCAGCAGAATTTAAACGTCGGGAACAGCAGGTAAGGAGACTCTGCGTTTTTCCCATTTACCTTACAGGTGGAAGTATGGACAGATCCACGAAAAGGAAGGCTGCGAAAAAGCTGGCGGGGGAGAACCGCGGAGTTGCGGGCAGCCAGCAGCAGCAGCAGCCGACGGCACGCCAATCTCCCGAAATGGGAACAGCTGTGCCTGACTTCGCTCCCGCACTGGCTAAATCCACACCTCGGCCGGGCGGGAAAGTGAAGGAAAAAACAGGCAGAATGGCAGACTCCGATGAGTCTGACTTAGAGCAGCCGCGAGCGGCCAGTGCCCGTGAGCATTGGGGCCGGTTGGAGCGGCTGCAGGATCAGGAACAGCCGCGAGCGGCCAGTGCCCGTGAGCATTGGGGCCGGTTGGAGCGGCTGGGGGAACAGGAGCAGCCGCGAGCGGCCAGTGCTCGTGAGCATTGGAGCCGGTTGGAGCGGCTGCAGGATCAGGAACAGCCGTGAGCGGCCAGTGCCCGTGAGCATTGGGGCCGGTTGGAGCGACTGCAGGATCAGGAACAGCCGCGAGCGGCCAGTGCCCGTGAGCATTGGAGCCGGTTGGAGCGGCTGGGGGAACAGGAGCAGCCGCGAGCGGCCAGTGCCCGTGAGCATTGGAGCCGGTTGGAGCGGCTGCAGGATCAGGAACAGCCGTGAGCGGCCAGTGAGCATTGGAGCCGGTTGGAGCGGCTGCAGGATCAGGAGCAGCCGCGAGTGGCCTATGCCCGAGAGCATAAGAGCCAGTTGGAGCGGCTGCTGGAAGAAATACTCCAAAGTGGCAGGCTCCGGGAGATGGAGGCTAGCCACAGTGGGCAGTTAGTAAGCCCCACAGCAGTACCTCTTGTGGGGCTGCACAGTGTTTCTCCCTCATCAGAGGGGAGCACGGAGGGTCAATTCTGGGCTGAACCTGAAGAGGGGAGTGATCAACATACCCCTAGTATGCCTGGGGTGAAAGAAAACATGTTGGATATGGTGTCGCAGTTTATCCAATCCGACCAAACTGGCCAAAATCTGGAGCCGAAAATAGCGGCAAGCATTGACTACATGTCTTTTAACCAACTACAGGGACAGGCATTATCGGACACCACGGCACGACACTTACCACCAGGGAACTGCAAGTCGCTAAATGTTCCCAGTGTCAACCAGTGCATCTGGAAACATGTCGGGGCATCGATTAGAACCAGGGACTTAAAAATACAGAAAGTCCTAAAAGTCCTAACGGCAGGAATTACGGCTTTTGCCCGCACATTGAATGAGCAAAATATGACCCAAGACCACCAAGATGCACTGGCTTTACTCTGCAACTCACAATACGAGTTAAACAATATTAGGAAAAGTGCTATCCAACCGGCTTTAGACCCCAAATTTGCAGGCCTCTGCAAACCTGGAACCTCCAAACCATCAATACTACTATTTGGAGGGGATTTATCAAAACAAGTCAAAGAACTAGACGAAGAGGCGAAATCCCTGGGGCTCGTAAAAGCAGCATCCAAAAACTACTACGGCCAAAAACATCACCCCTGCGCACCCACCAGTCGGCCAACACAAACTGGAGCAAGCGCAAAAACCAGGAACACCCAACATCGGTCTTTTTTAGGCCATGGCCCAGACCGACCTTCCTGGAAAATGCGCAAGCCCTCAACACCAACCCAACTACAGACCCAGACAACGGCGCCTCAACGTCCACGGAGGATGCCGAAGAAATAACACACCTACCACTGGTAACCATGGAGGTAGGTGGGTCTGGTTCCTTAAGAATTAAAGGGAGCATGGAAGTTGGTGGGAGATTACGATATTATTTGGATGCATGGAATAAGTTAACTACCGACACTTATATTCTAAGCAGTATCCAGGGTTATACCATAGAATTTATACAAAAACATAACCCTCCAGTTCAGCATGTACCGAACCGAATGTTCGTGCTCACAGGCATAGAAAAATCTAAAGCACATGCTGAACTACAGCGGCTATATAAAAAAGGAGTAATTGGGAAAACCCAACACGAATCACAGGAATTCGTGTACAAAATCTTTATAAAAAACAAGAAAGATGGTGGTTGCCGCCTCATCATCGATTTGACTACTTTGAATACCTTTGTACAATATATTCATTTCAAGATGGAAACCTTTGTTACTGCTAAACAATTGATTTCCGAAGGCTACTACATGACAAGCATCGATTTAAAAGATGCTTACTATACAATACCCATAAGAGGTGACCACAGATGTTATTTAAAATTCAACTGGATGGGTCAGTGATGGAAATACAGGGCAGTACCTAATGGCCTAACATCAGCCCCCAGGCTATTCACAAAAATTTTGAAACCAGCCCTAGCGTTACTGCGGAAACAAAAACACATGGTAATGGCATATCTAGATGACATACTTATTGTTGGTAAAACTTTGGAATTGGCTAAACAAGCGGTAACAGCCACAAAACAATTGTTTGAAGAACTGGGGTTTATCATCCATCCAGTTAAGTCTAAATTAACGCCTTCAACAAAAATGGATTATCTGGGGTTCACCATTAACTCAGTTCTCATGTCAGTGACTTTGCCGAAAGAAAAGGTTACAGCCTTAATAGAGGCTTGTAGCGAAATCATTGACATCACCAAACCATCCATTAGACTGGTAGCAAGAATAATTGGGAAGATAGTGGCTGCATTTCCAGCCACACAATTCGGACCTTTACACTATCGAAATTTACAGAGAGAAAAAATAAGAGCACTCAAAATTAATGGTGGCCATTTTGACAGACCAATGAAGCTACCAACAGAGGCCATAATGGAACTAAAATGGTGGGAACATAACATCAGGTATTGTTCCAATCCAATAATTATCAGCAACCCGTCTATGGTACTACAAACTGATGCCAGTGCACTTGGTTGGGGTGCTATCAATTCCATCTCCAGCTGTGGAGGGAGATGGAATGCACAGGAGGCATCATTATTACAAACACTGGGCATAAACTACCTGGAAATGTTAAGTGCATTCCATGGCCTTAAGTCATATTGTTCTGGGTTAAATCACCAGCATGTTAGACTACAAATTGACAACACCACCGTGGTAGCATATATCAACCATATGGGTGGAAACAAATCGACATCATGTGACAATCTGGCCAACACAATTTGGCAATGGTGTATCCAGAGAGATATTTGGATATCAGCTACCTACTTACCAGGTAAACTAAATTTAGTGGCAGACACCAGGTCACGCAAATTCAATGAAAACACTGAATGGATGTTGGACAAAAATGTATTTGCTGAAATTACAGCACGGTATGGAACACCAGATATCGATCTTTTCGCATCCAGGCTCAATCACCAGTTATCAATTTATGTTTCATGGGAACCAGACCCTGGGTCAGCGGCAACAGATGCATTTTCGCTGCATTGGGGGAAATTGTTTATTTATGCATGCCCTCCTTTCTGCCTCATCAGTCGGGTATTAAGGAAAATACAGCAAGACTCTGTGTCTGGTATTTTGATAGTACCCAATTGGCCTACTCAACCATGGTTCCCGATGATACTAGACATGGTATTAGAACCATGCATCACCATCCATCATAGACCTAATTTACTGGTCCATCCAGTAACAAAGGAAAGTCACCCATGTCATAATTATACAAACCTATTAATTTGTAGAGTTTGAAAGCACCTCTACAACACCTGGGACTGACGGACCGAACAATGGATATGATTGCATCGGCCCACAGACAGTCCACCAAAAAACAGCACTTGGTGTACATCAAGAAATGGGGGAAGTACTGTCACAACAATAACCTGTCTGTTCTGGAATTTCTGGTTAGCCTCCATTACGATGAGGGGCTCAGCTATAGTGCCATCAACTGCGCCAGAAGTGCTCTGTCAACATACCTATGGCAAGGAACAGAGCGGCATTCTGTAGGGACACACCCCCTGGTAACCAAACTCATGAGGGGCATTTTCAATACTGATCCCCCAAGAACCAGGTACACCCAAATTTGGGATGTGAGCATTGTACTGACCATGTTAAGAAACTGGTCTCCACCTACAGCTCTGTCCCTACAGAAACTAACAATGAAAACGGTCATGCTGATGGCCTTGGTCACGGCACAAAGGGTCCAGTCGCTACAAAAACTAAGGCTGGACAACTTGACTATTGCATCTGGGAATTTGACTTTTCACATCCATGAATTAGTCAAACAGAACAGACAGGGGTCAGCAGGGATAAAAATAGATTTCAGGGCCTACCCGACGGATGATCGTCTCTGTATAGTAACTCACTTACTATTATATATAGAATATACAAGGATCATCAGAGGCAAAGAAATGGCACTTTTAATCAGCTACAAACAGCCACACAAAAAAGTGACAGTCCAGACCATCTCAAGATGGCTAAAACAGGTCCTAATAAAGGCTGGAGTAGACACTAACATTTTTAAATCTCACTCCACCAGGGATGCAGCTACATCAGCAGCAATGCAATTGGATGTTCCAATGGACCAAATCCTCAAGACAACAGGATGGTCAACGGAGAGAACTTTCCAACGATTTTATAATAAACCAGTCATTGAACCTGGAACATTTGCAGAAACACTTTTAAGTTCTGTAATATGATTTTACCCCATAAATAGGGGCTATGATTTGGTGTTAATAAATTTTTCGTTGTTTCAATATCGTATTGATATCTAATGTTGTTAACACTATTCTCCCCATAATTAAGGCAGATGTGATGCATGGACTCGTTTCCACGGCATGAAATCACAGAGCTTTAAAATCTTCACGTAGTCACTCACGTGAATCCGAAGTAAAATAGTAAGATTAAACGAGAACTTACCAGTTTGAAGTTTGATCGTTATTTTATGAGGAGTAACGTTGAGGGAATACGTGCCCTCCGCTCCCACCCTTGATCATATACTCAACTGGTATCTCTTCTCTAATCTTACTATGTTTAGTCATTACAGTTATCTGTGATTTCACACCGCTGCTTTGAAGAATGACACGCATGCGTCCTGGCGGGGTTCTTCACGTATTCCCTCAATGTTACTCCTCATAAAATAACGATCAAACTTCAAACTGGTAAGTTCTCGTTTAATCTTACTATTCTTTGGGCAACTAAGGAGATTACTCACGACCATACAGGCGAAACCCCGGCAACAATGTGGCGACAGCCTAATTGCCTGTAGTTGCCTAAAAAAAAAATTGCCTGTGGGACAGACCCATTTACAGAAACTAGGCTAAGAGAGGGACAGGGTTGCAGCTGAACGATCCAGGGTACAGGTACTACAGGGAAGATGGAGGTGGAGATTAAGGAGAACGTCAAGGCAGAAGCCTGAAAAGGCATTGTTGATGGTTCATACACTGAGGCTATATAGGTTGATAAGAAAAATAAAAAAGTGATAATTATTTTGTGAGCGTAAACTACAACTAGAAGAACAAATATGTTGGGAAATTGCAGGCAGCAGTAAAACTAATAGGGTTATCATAGGCTTCCCGATGGTCGTGCCGTGGCTGTGGACTGGGAACGCGTCTGGAGGCCTTTATTGAGGCGCCACTGTTTCGATGCCTCCCGAATCGGGGTGTAGAAATCCGGGTCTGAGCCTGGCCGGGGCCTCGCGGGTCGAAGTCCAGGTCCGGTGGACGGAGCCAGTGGCTGGGACCCGGGTCGGCATCACGGAGGCATGAAGTGGGGCATTGACAGCAGTGAGGCCTCAGCAGTGGCAGCGGTGAAGCCCCGCGACGATGGAGCCTCGGCGGTGGTGAGGCTTCGCGAGTCGTCCCCGGGTTGAGGTCTGATGAGAGCATGGAGGGATCACCGGGATGGGATGAAGGACAAATGGGACATTCTGGCTGCTACTTCTTTACATATGAATGCAAGCAAAGAATCTTACTATGCCTAGTCACGTGTGACAATAAATTATTAATCCTCCTCCTCAAAGGGTTATCATTAGTGGATTTCCCAATACATACTGGGATTATTATAGTGCCAAGAGCTTAAACAAGGTGAAAGTTGTCAAGTGTGTTTGGGAATGTTTCCTCAGGCAACATATGAATAGTTTATTGTCACATGTGACTAGGCACAGTGAGATTCTTTGCTTACTTACACAATGAACATGTATACAAAATAGCAGCCACCTACGGCGTTGACAAAGTTACAAAGCAGCCCTGGCACCTCCCCCCTTCCAGCAGTTCCCCCATGCCAGGTCCCCATCAAAGATACTAGAGGAGCCGATTGTCCTTCTACCCCCTAATGTCCATTGTTCTCCCCTTCATGGTGGACCTCCACACTCTCATCGACCACGGGTCGACCCGCGAGAAATCGCCACCGCTCATCCTTTTGTCCCCCAATGCCGGGTCCCATTTGTCCTTCCCCCCTTAACAGTGATCCCTCCACCCTCATTGACCGTCAACCATGGGATGACCCGCGAGGCTTCACCACCGCCGAGACCCCATCGTCACGAGGCCTCGCCGCTGTTGATGCCCCACTTCACCCCTCTGTGGTGCCGACCCGGGCCCCAGCCGCAGGCTCTGTCGGCCGCTCCGCCCGACCCAGACTTCGACCCGCGAGGCCCCGGCCGGGCCCCGACCCGGGTTTCTACGCGGCGATCTTGGAGGCATCGAGACCGCGACGCCTCGACCTCCGGCCGCGTTCCCAGTCCACAGCTGCGGCATGACTGCCGGGAAGCCTTTTGGCCGCGCAGCCTGTATGTAGAGTGTTCTGCATGGTAGAGGGTTCTACATGGTCCTATATGATAGCTTGATCTGCTATTAGGAAATTGGGAAGGACAAATTAATGAAGGGATTAAAATGAACCAGCGACCACAGTTCTGTTAACTTTAAAATAGAAAAGGATAAAGACAGTGTGGGTCCCCAAGTTAAAATTCTGCTTTGGGGCAAGGCCAACTTAGACAAAAACTTGCTAAGTATGCTCCCATGTAGGACCCTCCACATATTGTCTGAGGAAACTTTCACAAATGGTCCATTCTTAGTCACGCATGTGACCAACAATATGAAAAATTGTGGAATACATCTGTTCTAATTCTGAAAGCATTACAGGTATATTGTTTTGTACTGTATATTGTATTACAGGTCTAATGGTATTACAGGTATATTACTTGTACTGTTTACTGTACTGATTCATATTTTTTTCAAAGTTTATTAAGTGAAATGTTTATGTTATGCTGACAATGTTTGTATGCTGACACAAAAGCATTTTTTTAATAACTCAGTTTTATTTTACAAACAATTTTAAAAATCTAGAATGTTCATATCTTTAGCAGACATACAGCTTTGTAGGTAAGAAAATAGCAATGAATAAGATTAATATACAAGATTTTTTTATTGTGTTACTTTATGGGATGACATCTGGTCACGTGTGTGAAGTTTGGTTCACTTTCCAAAGAATGACCCTTACAAACTCTGTGAGTTTTAAAAAGCTAAAATGTTCATATCCTTAGCAGACATGCATTGTAGTTCGGTTGGTAGGGAAATAGCAAAGAATAAGATTAATTTCTTACAAGAATTTTTCAATGTATTTATGTGATGCCATCTGGTCACGTGTGTGACATTTTGGTTCACTTTCCGAAGAATGGCCCAAAGAATGGCCCAAATGACAACTTCCACCCTGTTCTTGGCACTATGATAACCTAATGTTAATGGAATATTTGATACAATTAAGGGAGATGTGTTGAGGACTGTCCATTTTACGGTCATGAATGTATTGGACGTCCGATGGTGTATGATGGTAGATACATCTCCTTGATGATCAGATGTATCCAAGTACACCGTAGGAAGCCAGAGAAGAAATTACAGCAGCTCTGGCTGAGATATAGGAATCATCATTAGACACTGAGATGTCTGAAGGTGGGAGGGTGGTTAACGCTGTGCCTCTATGAGCACCTGAGCTACAGGGAGAGGTTAGGCAGACTAGAACATTATTCCTTGCAGTGTAAGAGGCTGATAAGTGATCATAAGTGGTGTATAACATTATAAGGGGAATCGATAGTGTCAATGCAGTGAGTCTTTTACCCAGAACTGGCGTATCAGGAGCCAGAGATCATAGGTTTAAGGTGAGATGGGAAAGATTTAATCGGAACCTGAGGGGCAACCTTTTCACACAATGGATGGAACAAGCTGTCAGTGGAGGAAGTTGATGCAGATACTGAGATCACAATAAAAAACATTTGGACATGTGCATGAATCAGAAAGATTTAGAGGGATATGGGCCAAATGGAGGCAGGTGGGACAAGTGTAGACGAGACATCTTGGTCAGCATGGACAGGTTGGGCCGAAGGGCCTGTTTTGGTCCTTTATGACTAGAATTCTGTGACTAAGAAATTCTGGGAGTTTAATTTCATTCAGTTATAATAATTCATGCCTACAGTTTAGTTTGGACTAGAAACATGAATCATATACTTAACACTTACAGAAATTGAAATATTGCCAGTTCGCATTCATTGTTAACGTGGCAAAAATTCAATAGTTATGGCATCTAAGGTTTACAGGACAATGAGTAATGCCACATTCAGTATTATTTTCCAATAGAGAATCTGAACAGTTCCTACCTGTACAAGGTGAAGGTATGACAAAGTTGATGCTGAAGCCTGGGTCGCAACTGCACATGAAATCTTTGGTTGTGTTGGAACAGATCGCTGGAGGAAAAAAAGTGAATGGCATCTCAGTCAGTATACTGTATTATTGTGATGTGCCCCGAGAAACTGTGAAAACTTGGTTCCTCGTGCTATCCAGTTAAATCATACCATAAATAAGCACAATCAAACCATATGCAAGTTCAACAGGTAGTGCAAAAAAAAGACAAAGGGAACAGGGTGCAAAGTATAGTGTTACAACTACAAAGAAAGTGCAGACGAAATATAGTGCAAGGGCCACATTGAGGTAGATTGGGAGACCGGGACTACACCCTTAGCGTATGAGAGATCCGTTCAACAGTCTGATAACAGTGGGGAAGAAGTTGTTCCTGAATTTGGTGATACGTGCTTTCAGCCTTTTGCATCTTCTGTCATCAGGAGAGGAAATGATTGGAGTGTAAGTGGTCCTTGATGTGTAGATGGAGTTAATGGTGTGGAGGCTGGTTTACATGATGGACTGGTCTGCAGTCACAACTCTGCACCAGGTCAAACCAAGTTATTATGCAAACCAATTGGATGATTTCTATGGTGCATCTGTAGAAATTGGTATGAGGTGATGGAGACACAGTGAATTTCCTTGGCCTTCTGAGGAAGTAGTGGCATTTTTTTGCCACCTTATGGCAAGAAAGGCATTGATATGATTTATTGCCATAGTGTCAATATGGTTGGTCCAGGGCAAATTGTTGGTGATATTTATGCATAGGAACTTGAGATTCTCGACCATTACAATTTCAGCACCATTGATGCACACATCTGGCATAAATTCCAACCCACGTCCTGAAGTTAATGACGAGCTCCTTCATTTTGTTGACATCAAGGGAGAGGTTCTTGTCTTGTCATCATGTTACCAAACTCTCTGTCTCCTTCTTGCACTCCATCTTCTTTTTGTTTGATATCCAGATGGGGGGCATCATCTACAAACTTGTTAACGGAGTTCGGGCAGAATTTGGCCAAACAATTGTGAGTGAATAAAGAGTATAGTAAGGGGCTGAGAAGCTATCCTTGCATGGCCCATGGCAAGTCGAGGATCCAGTTGTAGAGAGTGTGCTGCGATCTAGGTCCAGGAGTTTGGAGACAAGTTTGGACCTTTCACCATGAGGCAAAGATCCACAAGATCCAGCAGGAGTTGAAGTCCCTCAAGAAGCAGTACAAAGAGGCCAGAGAAGAGCAATGTCCCCCCTTGGCTGAGCTGCGAACCATCCTGAGGAAGAAGCTGCTGACCCTCCGTAGAGCTGAGTGGCACCGGCACATCAGGCAGCAGGAGCTGGGCCAGTGCAACATCCTGATAAAGCAACCTCCACCTCCACCTCCACTTCCACCCATCAAGGAGTTTGAAAGTAGAGGGAGGCGTGGATCGAAGGCTGTGGACGATGACGACAATTATCGTCGGCCTAGCTGTGGAAAGGTTTGCAGCAGTGGAGAAGAAGCCTGCCAGAACACCTTTCACCATGAACCAAAGAGCAACAAAGATCCCCAAGATCCGGCAGGAGCTGGTCCCTCAAGACGCAGTACAAAGAGGCCAGCGAAGAGCAACTTAGCTGAGTTGCAAACCATCCTGAAGAAGAAGCTGGTGAACCTCCATAGAGCTGAGTGGCACCAAAGATGCCAGAAGGAAAGATCCAGGAAGCGAGCATCCTTCATAGCAAACCCCGTCGGTTTCACCAAACAACTGTTAGGGCAGAAGCGCAGTGGGAGTTTGGCTTGCTCCAAGGAGGAGATCCACCGGCACATCAAGACCATCTACCCCATCAGGCAGCAGGAGCTGGGCAAGTGCAACATGATAAAACCACCTCCACCCATCAAGGAGTTTGATAGTAGAAAGCCACTTCTGAAAGAGGTCCAGGATGTTGTGAAGAGAGCAAGATCTAGCTCATCCCCTGGCACGAGCAGAGTCCCATACAAGGTCTACAAGAACTGCCCCTTGTTACTGAAATGGCTGTGGAAGATCCTGAAAGTCACCTGGAGGAGAGGGAAAGTGGCGCAGCAGTGGCGATTGACTGAAGGAGTCTGGATCCCAAAGGAAGAAGATTCCATGAAAATCAATGTTCAGGATCATCTCCTTGCTAAGCATTGAAGGCAAGATCTTCTTCAGCATAGTGGCGAGGCGGCTGACCAACTTCCTCTCCAGCAATAGCTACATCGACAGCTCAGTGCAAAGGTGAGGCTTATCTGGAGTGCCGGGGTGTCTAGAGCACACGGGAGTGGTGACCCAGCTCATCAGAGAAGCCAGGGAGAACAAGGGAGACCTGACAGTGTTCTGGCTTGCCCTGGCCAACGGCTACAGCTCCATACCACACAAGCTGATCCAGACAGTCATGGCTAAGCCGGTCCAAGTGCCAGATCTCATCCTGGACTATTAAAACCAGTTCAGCAAGAAAGTCTCAGCAGAGTCATTAACATCAGAGTGGCACAGACTGGAAATTGGGATCATTACAGGCTGTACCATCTCTGTGATCCTTTTTGCCTTGGCGATGAACATGATCGTCAAGTCTGCTGAGCCAGAGTGCCGGGGCCCTCCGACCAAGACAGGAATACGCCAACCACCAATCAGAGCCTTCATGTACGACCTGACTGTCACCACTGAGTCAGTGCCAGGAAGCAGGTGGATCCTGCAGGGGTTGGAGAAACTGATTGGATGGGCAAGGATGAGGTTTAAGCCAGGAAAATCAAGGTCACTGGTGCTGAAGAACGGCAAAGTCATGGACAGGATGTTGTGAAGAGAGCAACTTCAGCATCAAAGGGACAACAATCACACTCTCTCCAAAAGGCCAGTGAAGAGTCTTGGCCAGGTTTTTAACAGCAGCCTGAAGATATAGCATCAAAGCAAGGGCGCAAATCCTAGGGAGGGGGACGGAGGGGCCTGTTCCCCCCCCATGTTTTGAAAGGTGTGGACAATCCCCCCCATTGACTTGTCCACCCCCATAGTGCCCAGGTAGGCTGACCTGCCTCAGGACTGGCTGTAGCGTCCAGGTCAGCTGGCAGATCCAGCTGTAGCGCCCAGGTCGGCTTGCCTGCCCCACACTCCAAAGACGTGCAGGTTTGTAGGTTAAGTGCTTCGGTAAATTGTAAATTATCCCTAGTGTGTCAGATGGTGCTGGTGTACGGGGTGATTGCTGGTCGGCTCGGACAAGGTGAGCTAAAGGTCCTGCAGTTCCCACGTTGCCTGCACGCTCAGGTGGGCTCGCTTGCCCCGGGACTGGCAATAGCGCCCAGACCGGAGGGCATGTCTGGCTGTAGTGCCCAGGTCGGCTCGTTTGTCCCGGGATTGCCTGCAGCGCCCAGGTCGCGAAAACGAATTGAAAAAAAATACGCCTGCTGGCCGGATGATTTTGGGTTATGAGCCGAATCCGGCCCTTGGGCCATAGTTTGCTGACCCCTTTCCTAGATGTCAGGCTTCATTGTGTCTCACCCATGTTTTAAAAGTGATTTCCGCCCATGATCCAGGCAACCTGTCAGGAGCTGGGGAGTGGATTGAGAGCGGTGGACCGGTCGGGGCTTCCCGGCAAGTTTTACGGAAATAACATCAAGCTCAAGCTGCTCCTGAAGTCCCTGGAGGAGGAGTTTAAGGTGACTCGGGGCAGAGGTGATGCTTTCCAGCTCTGCCAGTGACCTCAAGGTGGCTCAGGCAGGGTTGGAGGTGAAAATTGGGAGGATGTGGAGAGCCAGCGAAGCCGTGCTGCAAGCGGAGTCTCGGATACGCCACAGAGTCCTGGTGGAAGGTTCACGGACCAGCGGGAAGAGCTGGCCCGTGAACCTTCCTAACTCCCCAGTTTGACAAGGCTGTGGAGAGCTGGAGAGGTGCAGGCTGGTCCGGGAGGAAGTGAGGGCAGCGGTGGAGGAGGAGAGGTCCACCAGAGCGGTTGGCCTGGTCAAGGTAGGAGCAGGCCATGGGCTGAAAAGTCACATGGACTGAGCTCTGGCAAGCTGAACCGCAACGTAGCAGATCGCAACGTAGCAGGTCCAGGCAGTGTATAATGTCCTGCCCAGCCCATCGAATCTCTTCATCTGGGCCAAAGCAGAGTCTCCGGATTGCCCAAAATGCTCAATCAAGGTGGAACACACCCTGAGCTTCTGCCCAAAGGCTCTTGGGCAGGACCGATACACCTGGCGCCTGGATCAGGTTCTTAAACCCATTGCAGAAGCTATCAGCATGGGAATGATGCTGCTGCAGGCCAGCATGCCACACCACCCAGAGATCACCTTTGTGAAGGTTGGAGTGCAGCTGCCAAGAGCCACAGCAGCTAGGAATCCGTCATGAATCGTGGTGACTGTGCAGGACTGGCAACTTTCTACTGACCTGGTGAAACAGCTGAAGTTCCCACGGCACATCGCCACAACCAGCCTGAGGCCAGACATCCTCCTGGTCTCAGAGGCGACCAAAAACATTGTCTTGTTGGAACTGACAGTGCCTTGGGAGGACCGTCTGGAGGAGGCCCACGAGAAGAAGATGACCAAGTACGAAGAACTGTTCGTAGACTGCCGTAAGCAGGGTTGGAAGGCAAGGTGTATGCCCATAGAGGTTGGCTGCAGAGGTTTTGCAGGGCAATCGCTCTACAAAGCCTTGATTGCACTGGGCATCAACAGAATGGTGAGGAGAAGAGCCATCAAGAACACCACAGAGGCAGCGGAGAAAGCCTCGAGATGTCTCTCTCTCTCTCTCTCTCTCTCTCTCTCTCAGCATGGAGGGAGGGTGCATTTTTAAAAATATTTTAAAATCAGAATACACTGATTTTTTTTAAATTTATAATGAGGGAGGGTGAATAAGGCATAACGAACAGCCCCTGCACAGTTCGGGGCCATGGGTGAGTGGTTGAATATTGCCTTGGGGAACGAGTTGTGTTGGGGGATAGGCCTCCCCTGGGGGCTATGGGTGAGTGGTGGAATATCGTGTTGGGGGAATGGGTTTATTGGGGGACCCGGCCTCCGGTGGGGGCTATGGGTGTGTGGTGGAATATTGTGTTGGAGGACCAGCCCTCCCGTGTGACAGAGACCCAACGGGTCCCACTTGGTATAGTAGTCAATAAAAATGTAAGTGTCCTTAGTGTCAAGATGTTCCAGGGATGAATGTAGGGCTGGGGTCTGTTGAAGCAATTAACTGCAGTAGATCAAGGCTACTCACATTTGGAGTATTGTGAGCAAGTTTGGGCCCCCATATGGATATGCTGGCTCTGGAGAGGGACCAGAGGAGGTTTACAAGAATGATTCCAGGAATGAGTGGGTTAGCATATGATGAGCATTTGACAGCACTGGGCTATTTGCTAGTGTTTAGAAGGTTGAGGGGGGACCTCATTGAAACTTACAGAACAATGAAAGGCATAGATAGAGTGGATGCAGAAAGGATGTTTCCACTGGTGGGAGAGTCTAGGACCAGAGGTCCTCGGCTCAGAATTAAAGGGCGCTCTTTTAGAAAGGTGGTGAGAGGGAACTTCTTTTGTCTGTGGAATTCATTGCCACAGAGGGCTGTGGAGGCCAAATCAGAGAATATTTTTAAGCAGAGATAGACAACTTCTTGATTAGAATGAGTGTCAAGGGTTATGGGAAGAAGGCAGGAAAATTGGATTAGGGGGCAGAGATCAGTTATGGTTGAATGGCAGAGTGGAATTGATGAGCTGAATGGTTTAATTCTACTCCTAGAAATTGTGAACTTGTGAAGTCTCTGAGAGGCTGGAGATGATGTGCACTATAATCCACTAATCAAAGGATTTTGTGATGGTAGGTATCAGAGCAACTGGACAGTGGTCAGCTTTCAAAGACTATTAAGGTGACTACAATTCATTTGCTGGGCCATCCAAATTGCACAGGGCAGTAAACATTGCTACATTAAATATTATTCCTTAATTATTGGGAATGCATGAATTGGAAAATTCCTATCATCACAAAGACAAGTATTGCTCATGTTGATGCTATAGCCAGGATTGTATTAATGCAAATCTGATGACCGTTTGATGTGTTTGTAGCACATTCATTCATCTATTGGGGTGAAAAATGAAATAGATCCTCAACAAGGTTCATGAAACGTTGCCAAGTAAATTTCTGTTTCAGGATGGAATCTAGTATTCCACTTTGCAGTCAGTATATAACATTGTCCTACTTGAATACTATACCTGGATATTATAATCCACTACAGAGTAAGGTATGCCACTGTCTGCTTTGTTCGTGTTTGCCCTTTTAATGATCACGATCATGATCATTTGATGAACTGACAGAGGTACTGAGAAATGGAAAGCCCAAGCTTTGGATTTCATACAGTGGCTGGAATCGGTAACAAATTATGAGAGTTCTTCACAGGTAACAAATGATATCTACTTTCACAACGTCTTCTGCTGAAAAATTATCTCTTCAGTGAAGACTCACAGAAATAAAATATTGATCTTTCTCATTTATCATTAAAGTGACTAGAATGCAATAGTTAAGCCAACTTGCCTTTGACAGGCAGTGTTCATGCCACAATAAATGTTATTTTCCAATTGTAGAATCTCTGTATTTGAAAACCTCTTACCACCACAAAATGAAGGAATGTTCGCATCAAGGCTAAATCCTGGATTGCAACTGCATGCTAAGTTATCATTTGTGAGGGAGCAGATTTGTTGACAGTTTGAGATGTTGGTTGCACATTCATCGATATCTGGGGTTAAAAATAGTAAATGTTAACTCAGTCCGATTTATACCATTTACTCTGCCATTTAAAACATTCACTTAATATTATGATACCTAGTATCATATAATATTTTATGTTATAAACATAGCGCTATATATAACATTGTTATCAGAATTATTACCATAGCATGTACGTTTTCATGCATTTCTTCCAATCTTAGTGGAATGCTTTCAATTTTGAAAAATAAAGGCCTATATATATCAGAGAAAGCTAAAGACTGGGTGATTGGTTTGCAAAGAACCTGCTCAGATCACAAAAGAGCCCTTCAGTTTCCAGGTGCTTGCCACATTAATTCAGCATCCAGCTCCTTTCTGGTTGTTGCCTCCTGCACATTTATAATGAAGTGAAAAGTGAGTTTAATAAAACAACAACTTATTTTTCATTGGAGTAGATATGATGACAATTGGTGATATCTGTGTACGGCCATTACCCCTCTAGATATGTCATGTCCATGTATCTGTCCATTTTAACATTGTTATAATACTTGTCTCAACTATCACCTCTGGTAGCTTGTTCCTGAAACGGACCACCCTCTGTGTCAAGATAATTATGTATTCAATTAGCTAGCTCTCCTGAATCCAACTTTCTCGGCTAGTCTACCATGTAGGACCTTTTGAAGGCCTTGCTGTAAATCATATAGACTACATCTTCTACCCTACCCACATCAATCCTCATGTTTACCTCTTCAAAAGATACTAACAGATTTGTGATACTTAATGTTCCCATGCATAAATCTGTGCTGATAATCTTAATCAGTCCTTGTTTTCCCAAATGTTGGTAGATTCTATCTCTCAGAATCACTTCCAGTAATGTTCCCACCATTGATAGTGGGCTCTCTCCCCAGCAGTTAATTAGTTTCTCTAACATCATAATGTAGCTCAGAATGTACATTATTCAGGTGGAATATGAAGTGTGTATTGGACCTTACCTTAGCAGTAGAGAAGGCCAAGGATGGACAGGTCAGTGTGGAAATGGAAAGTAGACTTGAAATATCCTGTAGCTGGGAACTTGGAATGGCCATTGAGAATAGAACCCAAGTTTTCTGCAAATTAGGAGGTTGCACTAGGAGATTGCCTAGCCTTCATATGATCTCGCTGATGTATAGGGGGTGACATTGGGAGCTATGAATATAGTGGTAGAGGTTAAAGAAGATGTAAGAATAAGTGTTGCCCCTCCTGTCGTTACAGGGGAAAGTTTTGGGTGAGGAAGGAGTAGGAAGGAAGGAGTGAGCGAACTAGTCTCTCAGAATGGGCACTTTAGTCCAAGATTTGTTATGGCAAGAGATCATCAGGAAATAATGCAAGATTATCTTATCCCCCTAGAAAGCATGTAACATTATCCCTAACTCATGGGGATCCCTGGTCCAGCACTACACAAAGTGAGGAAATAATTGATTTTACAGTATCACATGCAGTTCTGCTCACCCCATTGTAAGAAAGATTTGGAGGCTTTGGAAAGGGTGCAGAGAAGATGTACCAGAATGATGCCAGAATGAGGGGATATTAGCTACGGAGAGAGGTTGGATAGACTTGGATTATTTTCTCTGGAATGCAGGAGTCTGAGAGGAAACCTGATAGACGTATATAAAATTATGAGAGGCAAAGATAGGATGGACCATCAGAATGGCATGGACTCAGTGAGCTGAAGGACCTGTTTCCACGCTGTATCTTTAAATTAAACTAAAATCCTTTTCCCAGTATAGAAATGTCAAATGCAAGAGGGCATGGATTTCTGGTGAGAGGGACAAAGTTCAAAGGTGATATGCGAGGAATGTTTTTCACAGAGGGTAGTGGGTATCTAAAACAAACTGTCTGGGGTGGTGGTGGAAGCAGATACATTAGTGGCATTAAGAGACTTCTAACTAGGCACGTGGACATGCGGGGAATGGAGGGATATGGATTATGTGCAGTCAGATACTGTTGGTATTACATTACAAAACTATTTTAATCTTCAATTAGTTTTGCATCACTTGGTTTGTGTGAAACAAATGTGTTTTAAGATTGTGAAGCAGAAAAACAACTGCTCGATCACTTTTGAATTTTACACATGGAACACCACTCACATAATATCACCAATCAGGTAAGATTGTCAGATCCCTCTGCACAATAAACTATGAATTACTTATTACAGGCCCAAACTGCTGGAGTAACTGTAGCGGGACTGCCGGCATCTCAGGAGAGAAGGAATGGGTGATGTTTTGGGTAAGGTCCTTCTTCAGACCCAACCTGAAATGTCACACATTCTCCAGAGATGCTGCCTGTCCCACTGAGTTACTCCAGCATGTTGTCTGTATCTTCGATTTTAACCAGCATCATCAGTTCCTTCCTACACACTATGAATTACATTGTTGTCTTTCTTCAGGAAGCTACATTGACGATTCATAACCTTGCTAAATTCTTGGAATTCGTGAAGTAGATAATGGCAGAGATGCTCGGCAGGTCAAGGAGCTCAAGGAGAGAGAAACAACAGAGGATGTATGGAGAAAGTGTGAAATAAAATCAAAATAATGCTGGAAACACTGAACAAAGACAGTTGCTGGTGGGAGAAACACATAAGGGGAGAAAAGAGGAACAGATGGAGCTGGTGAGTGTCAGGATTATAGTTAAGGTTTGTATATTTGAAATAATTGATCAGCACAAATAGTTAAAACGTGTGGGTGCCACAGCAGTTGCTGTAGCAGGGGTGGTAGCGGTTGGAGTTGTGACTGATTCTTGTAGGCACAGCAGTTGCAGCTGCTGAAATAATACCATTCTTCAGTCTATGGGTCTCAAATACAAGGCATTAATAATTTCTCTTTCCACATGTGCTAACTAATGGGCTGAATGTTTCCATCGGTTCCTGCTTTATTTCTGGAACCCCAGCTTCTGCCATTGGTTGATTCGTACATATTCTCCCTCCAAATTGACAAGGAGGTTCCATTGAGCCGATGTGTGTTACCTTGTTTAGTCAACATTGAGAGAGTGGACACTGAGAATGTCCAGAAGCACATTGCTAACGGACAAATCTACATACTTACTAATTTCTGTTGTGGTACTGACATCAGTGGTCGATTCATTTGTTGATGGTGATGACCGAACAAATGTTACATTTGTCTCAGGAGACGTAGTTGCAGTAGTAGTTGATATAGCTGCATTAAAACACAGATACTCAGGGTGGAATGTCATGTGAATTTTAACACTTTTTTAAATATTTGAAATAAGGGTAGATTACGTGACAGATTTTGTAATTTTCATTCACTTTTTGAATGAATTATTAGATTACATTTTTGAGTATAGCATCAAGAGTAGATTATTTGACTGTTTTTTTTTAAATTATTAAAATGTTTTACCTTACAAATTATATCACGAGAGTCGATCAACTTGTTCCATGTTACTATGTTCAAGTAACAATGATGAATAACAGCACCTCTTATTTTGCTTGGGCATCTTACAACCCAGCCGTATGAATATTCACTAACTTTAAGTAATCCTTGCTTTCCACCTCACTCCATCACTGTTCTCCTGATTAAATGTTACTGATTGTATACCTCATTGTCACCTTCTCCTCAACTAACATTGATTCATTCTACATTTTCTTTGATATTCCTCGCCATTTAATCGCTCGTTTTCACTTTACTCTGTCTCCCTCTCCCCTGACTCTCAGTCTGAAGAAGGGTCTCGACCCAAAATGTCACCCATTACTTCACTCCAGAGATGTTGCCTGTCCCGCTGAGTTTCTCCAGCATTTTGTGTCTAACCTCAAGGATAGTTAGCGCCAGATTACACCCGGTGCCATAAGTTGGTATGGGTAAGAACAAAACGATAGGATAGGTGAATGTGTGGATGAAGAGTTGGTGTAGGCGATAGGGGTTCAGATATTTGGGCTGTTGTAATCTCTTCTGGGGTTGAGGAGACCTGTACAAGAGAGATGACCAGAACTGGAGGAGAAACAATATACCAGTGGGCAGTTTGCTAGTGTTACTCAGGGGAGTTTCAACTAGCAGGGTCACAGGGCATTGGCAGGGGCACAGGATTAATGAAAGAGTGAGGCAAGTGAGGGCTGGAGGTTGGCACATAAGATGTCAAAAGCAAGTTCAGTAGACAGGATAGGCAGGAACAGGGCAGGGAGCAAGGAAGGACTGATGGATGAAATAGCATTGCAGGGGAGCTGACGGGTAAGGTGGATGAACTCAGAATGTGCATAAGTACATGCGACTGGAATGATATAATCATAATAGATACCTGGCTAAGGGAGAACAGGACTGGGAGCTTAACGTTCCAAAGCTGTAGGTGCTGCAGCAAGAGAGAGGTGGGGAAAAAAGAAGAGGGATGTTGCATCATTGAATAGGGAGAACATAATTGCTGCAGTTTGAGATGTTGCCACTGATGGTTCATCCAGTGAGGCTATATTGGTGGACCAGAGAAATAAAAAGGGGATGACCAGATTATTGGGAGTGAACTGTAAGCCCCCAAATAGTCAATGAGAAATAGATGAACAATATGCCAGGAAATTGCAGGCAGCTGCAACACTAATAGGTTGTCAGAGCAGGGGATTTTAACTTTCACAATATAGGCTGGGACTATTATAGTGCGATTAAGGGGTGGAATTAGTCAAATGTCTTCTCGAATGTATCCTTTGTAATGTGGAGAGGGCCCTATAAGAAAGAGGGCAAAGCCTGACCTACTCTTAGGAAATTGGAAAGGGCAAATGACTGAAATGTCAGTGGGCAAGGTTTTGGGACCAGCAATCACAATTCTATGAGCTTTAAAATAGTTATGGATAAGGGCAGCGTGGGCCCACAAGTTAAAGTTCTGAATTTGGGCAAGGCGAACTTTAATGGTATTAGTTAAGTTGATCAGGTAGATTAGGTCTGCAGAAGGGTCTTGACCCGAAACGTTGCCTATTTCCTTCGCTCCATAGATGCTGCCTCATCCGCTGAGTTTCTCCAGCATTTTTGTCTACCTTCGATTTTCCTGCATCTGCAGTTCCCTCTTAAACAAAAAGTTAAGTTGATTAGATTAGGATGTTTGTGGGCATAGAGATGTCTTGAAAATGGGAAGCTTAAAAGTGTGAGAGAGATCAAGGCATGTCCTACATGGGAGAATAATGAAGTTTGAATGAGAAATTACGGTTCTGGTTAACAAAAAACAGAAGAGGGCAGCTGGGATCAAGGTGGACTTGGGATGCCTGAGGATAATTAAAACATTGAAAGATACAGCATGGAAAAAGGTCCTATGGCCCACCGAGTTCATGCTGACCATCGATCACCCATTCACACCAGTTTTATGTTATTGCACTTTTGCATCCGCTCCCTACACTCTAGTGGCAGTTAACAAAGGCCTATTAACCTACAAAACCTGCACATCTTTAGTATGTGGGAGGAAACTGGAGAACTCGGAAGAAAACCACAGGGTCACATGTAGAACATGCAAACACCACACAGACAGCATATAAGAGGTGAGGATTCAACCCAAGTGTATGGCACCATGAGCAACAGTTCTACCGGTTGCGCCACTGTGCCACCCATAGGGCACATATGAAGGAAATCAGGAGGGCAAAAAGAGGGCAGGAGATAGATGTGGCAGATAAGATTAAAAGAGGAGTTCTAAAAATTTTCATGTACATTAAAGCAAAGAAGATAACTAGAGAGATAAACCAAAGCGGCCGTGCATCCGAAAGAGTCCTCAATGAGTATTTCTCCTAGGTTTTTAGTGTGGAGAAAGACATGAAGGCTGGGGAACTTCAGACAGTTTGGCTTCAGGACAGGTTAGTCTGGAGACGTCTTTAGGACTGTCCATATTATGATTGAGGAGGTGCTAGACATCCTAAGATGTATGAATCTCCAAGGCCTGATTAGATATATCTGAGGACACTGTGAAGCTGGAGAATAAATTCCGGGAGAACAAGTTGAATCTATGAATAACCGTTGGACACAGGTGAGGTGCTAGATGACACAAGGGAAGCGATTGTTCAACAACACCACAGTCAAATCTGTGGAGTCTTTTAAGTTCCTAGGAACCATCATCTCCAAGGACCTTAACTGGGGGGCTACCATCGACTCCACAGTCAAAAAGGCACAACAGAGGATGTACTTCCTACGGCACCTGAGGAAGCACAATCTGCCACAGGCAAAGATGGTCCAATTCTATATGGCCATCGCAGAGTCTGTCCTCACCTTCTCCATCATGGTCTGGTTTGACTCAGCCATCAAGCATGACACCGGAGGCTGCAGTGAATCATCCGATCAGCTGAGAAGATTATTGGCTGCAACCTACCCTCCATTGACGAACAGCACACTGCAAGGGCCAGGAAGCGAGCGGGTAAGATCATGTCTGACCCCTCTCACCCTGGCCACAAATTCTTTGAATCACTTCCCTCTGGAAGGTGACTACGGACCGTCAAAGCTGCCACAGCCAGACATAAAAATAGCTTTTTTCCCCATGAGTAGTAGCTCTGCTCAATAGCCACAAATCTGTAGCCTCAGTTTGATCAATAGAGTTTTATTATAATGTTAAGTGTTTTATGTGTCATTCGTAACTGTCACTGTATGTCATGTTGTCACTTGTGGCGGAGCACCAAGGCAAATTACTTGTATGTGAATACTTGGCCAATAAACTTATTCTGTCATTCACTTATTCATTCATTCATTCTCATTCATTCATTCTCATTCCTCCATCTCAGGGACACAGCTATGAGGCATTAACAGTTTTTGTTTCCACATGTGCTGACTGACGAGCTAGATGTTTCCACTTGTTTCAGCTTTATTTCATGATTTCAAACATCTGAATTGTTTGACTCATATGTACTCACACTCCAAATGGGGCAAGCAATTCCAGCGAGTAGATCTGTGTTATTGTGTTGAGGTGAGTCTGAGGGAGAACATGCACATTGACAAAGGACAAACCTATGTGTATTTACTAATTGTCTTGGTGACACTGAGAGAAACCATACACATTGTTAACAGACAAAGTTATACAGACTTACTAATTTCTGAAGTTGTGGAACTGATATCAGTAGTCGTTTCACGTGTTTGTGTTGGAGTGGAGCTCTCGGTGGTTGTAGATACTTCTGTGCTCGATGTCCCTGAAGTGAGTGATGTTGAGGTTGATGGTGGACCTGTTGTAAATGTTGAAACAGAAATAGCTGTCGGAGTGGTAGATGTTGTTGAGGTTGCATTAAAACACAGATACTCATAGAAGGTGAGGTGAAATTAGTTGCTTATTTTCTTTGTCACTCAAAACATTAAGGACAGTGAGTAGTTGAAATGTGAATTGTTGAAACAGGAGGAGATGAAACACCAGTATATTGATTTCAGTAATCCATTTGATAACGTTCCTCGTGGTGGGCTGATCCAAAAGATTACGATGCATGAGATTCACAGTGATTCACAAGTGTGAGTTCTTGCACTGAGGGAGGTTGATTGTAAGGGGATAATATACAGTTAATGGCCGACCCTTAACAGCATTGATGTACAGAGGGAGCCTGGGGTGCAAGTCCAGAACTTACCAAAAGGTGCATCTCAAGTTGATAGTTCGGAGGGAAATATAGTTCAGCCAGGAATGAATGGACTCGATAGGCCAAATTAATAAAAAAGAACATTATAGCGTGATGAAGAAGTCATTTGATATACTAGCCTTCATTAGCAGAGGCATTGAGGATAAGAGTTAGGGATACATAATACATATTTAATCTGCAACAGGAAATTGTCCCCACTAGATCTGTGTTACTTTATTTAGGTGACACTGAGAGAGACCATGCACGTTGTTAACAGACAAAGCTTTGGAGACTTACTAATTTCTGAAGTCGTTTCACTTGTTTGTGTTGGAGTGGAGCTCTCAGTGGTTGTAGATACTTCTATGCTCGATGTCCCTGTAGTGAGTGATGTTGAGGTTGATGATGGACCTGTTGTAAATGTTGAAACAGGAATAGTTGTCAGAGTGTTAGATGTCGTTGAGGCTGCATTAAAATATAAATACTCAGCATGGACGGTGAGGTGATATTAGTTGCTTATTTCGTTTTACACTAACAACATTAAGGACAGTGAGTAGTTGAAATGTGAATTGTTGAAACTGGAAGAGATGAAAAGCCAGTACATATGTCAGGTTAAAGTGCAATAAGTAAAGATCAACAGGCATACTTGTAGCATGAGCTGTTGTGAGAAGAATGACTGAGAAAATAACAGTTGCAGCAGGAATATTTGCAACAGGAGGAAACGATTGGCCAATCATTATTATTATGTTGCAGGTCACATCTTACTATCTTGATCAAGATTTTTGAGGAGCTCATGAAGGTGATTGATGACGGGAGGGGGGAGAATGCGCTCTACATAGATTTTACTTCGGAGTCACGTGAGTGACCAGGTGAAGAGCCCGCCAGCCCGCATGCGCATCATTATCGTATAACGCATGGCGCACGACTGGCAGGCAGGCGCGTCGCTCCTCCAGCGGTAAGTTTCAAACCCTGCAGGAACATTTTCGAACTTATTTCCAGGTTCTGTTTTTTGCTTGCAGGAATCTCTTTTACAGAGTTTCCTGCTGGAACGGGGCAAAGTCCGGACGGGCCGCGGGGAAACCAGCTACGGAGACCACGTAAATGCGGGTAGCCGGCGGCCGTCCGGTTCACTACCCAAGTCGCTGACAGTGCGCTCAGCGACTTCCGACTGCGACAGCACCAAGGGGTGCAGCCAAACGGTGTTGGGAAGAGGCCTGGACTGGGACAAGTCAGGCCTGGAGGGTTCCCCTCCATGGGTACGTCCTCGGACGTTTTACCCAGGTGGAGCATGGATGCGTCCGCAGGGCGTTCATCCCACTGAGGTGATGCTCCATCCTGATATGGTCAGTGGAACGAGGCCATATCTGTGCAGGTCTCGTTGGGGACCTGCAGCAGCACCTGTTTGAGGGCTGCTTACAAATCTCCCTCTCTGTGGAGGGGAGTGCGAGGGGTCAGTATGTAACTGACTCCAAACTCGGAAGTATGTCCGTAGAACATACTGGAGTACATGCGTGAGGTTCATGAAATGTCTGTCATGGCATCAAGGGTTGCGATATCCTCGCAAACGAAGGAGCTGCTGCAGGAAGAGTTGGCTACCAGCCATTGGCAGAAAACCCGGAGGGGGCCAGAGTTCCCCTCACGTCACATCATTACAGGAACAGGTGACGGCTGTAAGATACCATGCACCTGTAAATTGTTCCTGAAAGTGCCGGCAGTGAACAGTGCTATCTGGGATGACGTTGGAGGGGGCATGACAACCCAGGAAATGAAACACCAACTAATTTTAAAGATTACTGGCCTGATGTTGATGTGCAATGCACACTTCGAAATTAACTGCTTTCAGAAGAACACCATCAGACCTGCCTTAAATTCCAAATTTGCAGGCTCATGTAAGGCCAGCAATGTCCAGCCGCCGAATCTTCTCTTCGGGGAAGACCTATCCAACAGGTAAGACCAGGATGAGGAAGCAAAAGCTGTCGGACTAATCAAGGTATCAACGACAAGCAAAGCTTCATCGTTTCGGCAACAACACACCCCACGCCTCCATCGGCAGTAAGCGGTTCACTGAAGCTGGTGTCAGCTTGAAAACTGGGCAAAGGTCTTTCAGGCCAAGGCCCAAGCCGGTCCACAGGAAAATATGGAATCCACGCACCCCAGCAGTCCTACTCTCCAAATCAAGGATGGAAATAGAACCCGCATCAGGGGCCTTTGGGCTTACCATAAGACCACCGGTTAACCATGGAGGTAGGTGGGTCTGGTTCTTTCCGAAACATGTGGTATGTGGACCATTTACAAGTTGGTAATATTTACACTTGTTTTTTGTACAAATTAAAATGATAACATGAGATGAGTTTATACTGCACAGTATACAAGGGTTCCAAGTAGGCTTGGAATTGTGGCCAGAGGTATTTCGAGGCAGGCTCAGTACTATGGCCAGGATTGCCTTTCAAGACAGGCTCGGAAATATGGCCAGAGTTGTCTTTCGAGGCAGGCTCAGAAATATGGCCAGTTGTCTTTCGAGGCAGGCTCGGTGTTATGGCAGGCGTGGCCTGATCATTGTGAAAGATGGGGGATGTCGGTTGATCCTTGATTTAACTCGCATGTGCAGTATAGACATTTCAGCATTGGAAACCTCGTTACTGTCTAACAACTGGTTTCCATAGGATCTTTATGGCATACTATTTAGTTCCCATTCACAGGGATCACTGAAGATATTTGACATTTAGCTGGATGGGGCAATGATAACAGTTAACACCTAGCAAAATGGGCAAGCCAGCTCCCAGGTTATTTACCGAATTACTAAAACCGGTACTTGGGCTGCTCAGAGCTCAAAAACACTTGTTATGGCCTATCTGGATGATATTCTAAATGCTGTATTTTGCTAAAATTAACTGTTTCAGCCACAAACTATATTTGAGAAATTGGGGTTTCTCATCCATCCAGTTGATTTAAGTTGATACCAACTAGAGTTATTAATTATTGGGATTTACCTTTAACTCTATTAATTTGTCTGTGACTCTGCCCTGGGGCAAGATATTGGAATTGATAGAAGCCTGTTGACCTTGTTGTTATGAAGCAGCCCTCTATTCCTCAAGTGTAATTGGCAATTTGGGCCTTTGCATTATCAGAACTTACAACGGGCAAAGGAGTAACCGCTCAAGTATCGTGTAGGTCATTATTAACAGACCTATGCTATTACCAGCTGAAGCTATCAAAGTCACAATGGTGGACGAACAGTATTCAGCATTGCACCAGTAACTTTTTGGTCAGTAAATCTTCAGTTATATTACAAACTGATGCTAGTGCTCAAAGATGGAAAATTACGAATACCATCTCTAGTTACGGAGGCGGATGGGATTTGCATGAGTTACCAATTCTTCAGTTATTTGGTATCAACTACCTATAGACACTATGTGTATTCTATGGGTTAAAGGTTTATTGTGCGAATATGCATAATCTGCATGCTCAACTCCAAGTTGATACACTATGGTGGTGGCATATGTTAATCACATGGGTGCAATCAAGTCAAAGTATCCTGTGATAATTTACCTAACCTCATTTGGCGCTGGTGTATCATCACATAAAATCAATGACAACACATAATGGATGTTGGATCACAAAGTATTTAGTGACATTGTGGCTCGATGGAACACCGAATATCGATATGTTTGCATCCAGGCTCAATCACCAGTTGCAAAAATATGTGGCATGGCAGCCATACCCAGGAGCAGTGGCGATGGAAGCATTCTCGCTTCACTGGGGAGGAATGTTCTTTTATGTCTTTCCTCCATTTTGCCTCATCAGTCGGTGCTTGCTTAAGATTCAGCAAGACACCGCCTCAGGCTTTTGGTAGTGCCTGTCTGGCCTACACAGTCATGGGTCTGCTCATACTGGGGATGATAACAGAGCCTTTTATGGCTGTTCCCAAACGCAGAAATCTGCTGGTTTACCCCGTGACTGGGGAGAACCATCCACTGCATGAGTGAATCAATTTGTTGATTTGCAGACTCTAAGAAGATCTTCCCGGGGTTCGTACTGTCAGGTCGTATGGTGGACGTAATCACTGCAGCCTGAAGAGATAGTACCAAGAAACAGTACATCTCCTATATCAAGGAATGAGAAGTGTTCTGTTTATAGTCCAACATATTGCATGACACGGCACGTATAACTGATGTCTTGGAATTCCTCTCAAAGCAATGTTTTTCTGAGAATTGGAGTTATAGTGCTATAAATTGTGCCAGAAGTGCCTTGTCATCATACATGTTGCTGGGATCAGGACACCACTCTGTCGGGTCTCACCCACTGATATCCAGATTATGAAGTGTATCTTCAACTCAATTTCCCCAGGCCTAGGTACTCGGAGATATGGAATGTTAATGTTGTGCTGCTGACGCTGTGTCGCCGGTGGGCTCCAGCTAACTCCCTGCCCTCGGTCAAAATCACTTACAAAGTGGTTATGTTCATGGTGCTGGTTTCAGCGCAACGGGTCCAGTCAGTTGCATTAGCTGCGACTGGACAGGATGGTTACATCTGCAAATAATATAACATTTTATGTTCATGACTTATTCTAGCAGAATAAGACCAGGGGCAGCGGGTCTCAAACTAGTTTTCATGGCATACCTTTGGTTGTGTGTGGTCACACATCTAGAACAGTACATTAAGGTCGCCTAGAGCCTTATAGGCACTGAACTAGCAATGTTTGTTAATTACAAAAAACTCATAAGAAGGTATCAGTACAGACCATCTCCAGGTGGTTAAAACGGGTTTTGTCTTGTGCAGGAGTTGATGTTTTCAAATCTCACTCCACCAGGGCTGCAACAACATCAGCAGTGAGGGTTATGGAAGTTCCGCTGGACCACATCCTAGAGGCTACAGGATGCTCAAACGAGCAAACTTCCAAATGTTTGATAACAAACCCATTGCCAGACGGGTTTTCCAACTCTATTTTAGGTTCTGTTTTATAATTCCTCTCGGATGAGTGGGTTCACTATTATTATCATTCGGTCATTAAAAAGCATCAGCATGTTTTAAATCTATGTCATGTCTGAATGCATTATTAAATTTCACTCATCCATGGTCAACTAATGCAGTGTGTGACGCATGGACGCGTGTTCACGGCATGACATCACAGAGCTTTGAAATCTTCACGTAGTCACTCACGTGACTCCGAAGTAAAATAGTAAGATTAAATGAGAACTTACCAGTTTGAAGTTTGATCTTTATTTTATGAGGAGTTACGATGAGGGATTACGTGCCCTTCGCTCCCAACCCTCTCTCATAAAGATCAGCTGGAAGTTCAAGTTTCTCGAATCTTCCTATATTCAGTTCAACAACTGTTATCTGTGATTTCACACCGCTGCTTTGAAGATTGACTCGCATAGAAACATAGAAACATAGAAATTAGGTACAGGAGTAGGCCATTCGGCCCTTCGAGCCTGCACCAATATGATCATGGCTGATCATCCAACTCAGTATCCCGTACCTGCCTTCTCTCCATACCCTCTGATCCCCTTAGCCACAAGGGCCACATCTAACTCCCTCTTAAATATAGCCAATGAACTGGCCTCGACTACCCTCTGTGGCAGAGAGTTCCAGAGATTCACCACTCTCTGTGTGAAAAAAGTTCTTCTCATCTCGGTTTTAAAGGATTTCCCCCTTATCCTTAAGCTGTGACCCCTTGTCCTGGACTTCCCCAACATCGGGAGCAATCTTCCTGCATCTAGCCCGTCCAACCCCTTAAACATTTTATAAGTTTCTATAAGATCCACTCTCAATCTCCTAAATTCTAGAGAGTATAAACCAAGTCTATCCAGTCTTTCTTCATAAGACAGTCCTGACATCCCAGGAATCAGTCTGGTGAACCTTCTCTGCACTCCCTCTATGGCAATAATGTCCTTCGTAATGTAATACCTCATCGTAACTCCTCATAAAATAAAGATCAAACTTCAAACTGGTAAGTTTTCGTTTAATCTTACTATTAAAGTTACCATTTCATAAAGTCCCTCACGGTTGGCTGGTACAAAATATTGTGATGCATGGTATTCACAGAGATTGTGTCATATGGATTAAGGACTGGTTTACTGAGAAATTATACAGGGCTTCGCCGGATGAACGATATTCAAGCTGGAGATCTGTGACCAGAGGATTTCCACAGCAATTTGTGTTGAGAACTCTGTTATTTGCAAAATATTTGGCAGTTCAGAAGGAAACATAGATCAGCCAAGAATGAATGGTGGATTAGAGTCAATGGACCAAATGGCCTAATTCTGCTCAAGGGATTTATGATTTTACAAACTTACGAAGAAGCTGTTGGAACGATATGTCTTATGATATGCTAGCCTTCAGACGGGTTGGTTAATAATATTGCAGATAATACTAAGATTGCCGGAGCAGTGGAATGTGCAGAAGGATGTCAGAGTACACAGCGGGATATTGATCAGCTACAGATATGCGCGAAGGGATGGAAGATGCACTGTAATCAGAAACAGTGTGAGTTGTTTCACTGAGGGAGGTTGAATGTTAGGGTAAAATGAACAATTAATGGCAGACCCTAACAGCAATGATGTACAGAGGGATCTTGGAGTAGGTCCATAACTAACTGAAAGTTGATAGTTGAGAGATAATATAGATTGGTCTAGATTGAAAGGAGAAGTACATTCAATAGGCTAAATAGTCCTAGCATATGCCAGCCATCATTGGTAGAGGCATTGAGTATAATAATTAGGAAGTCATAATACATATCTATACTGGATCAAGATCTCTCCAGTAGATCTGTTTTATTTTGTCTTGGTGACACTGAGAGAAACCATACACATTGTTAACGGACAAAGCTTTGCAGACTTACTAATTCCAGAAGTTGTGGAACTGATATCAGTAGTTGTTTCACTTGTTTGTGTTGGAGTGGAGCTCTCGGTGGTTGTAGATACTTCTGTGCTCGGTGTCCCTGAAGTGAGTGATGTTGAGGTTGATGATGGAGCTGTTGTAAATGTTGAAACAGGAATAGTTGTCGGAGTGGTAGATGTTGTTGAGGCTGCATTAAAACACAGATACTCAGCACAGAAGGTGAGGTGAAATTAGTTGCTCATTTCCTTTCTCACTCACAACATTAAGGACAGTGAGTAGTTGAAATGTGAATTGTTGAAACAGGAGGAGATGAAAAACCAGCACATAGATTTCAGTAAGCCATTTGATAACATTCCTCGTGGTGGGCTGATCCAAAAGATTAAGATGCATGAGATTCACAGTGATTCACAAGTGTGAGTTGTTGCACTGAGGGAGGTTGATTGTAAGGGGATAATATACAGTTAATGGCCGAACCTTAACAGCATTGATGTACAGAGGGAGCTTGTGGTGCAAGTCTAGAATTTACCAAAAGGTGCATCACAAGTTGATATTTCAGAGGGAAATATAGTTCATCCAGGAATAAATGGCGGAGTAGACTCGCTCGGTCAAATAAATAAAAAATAACATCATAGTGTGAGAAAGAATTCATTTGATATGCTAGCCTTCATTAGCAGAGGCAATGAGAATAAGAATTAGGGACGCATAATACATGTTTAAACTGCAACAGGAAATTGTCCCCACTAGATCAGTGTTACTTTATTTTGGTGACACTGAGAGAGACCATGCACGTTGCTAACAGACAAAGCTTTAGTGACTTATTAATTTCTGAAGTTGTGGAACTGATATCAGTAGTTGTTTCACTTGTTTGTGTTGGAGTGGAGCTCTCAGTGGTTGTAGATACTTCTGTGCTCGATGTTCCTGAAGTGAGTGTTGAAACAGGAGGAGATGAAAAGCCAGTACAAATGTCAGGATAAAGTGCAATAAGTAAAGATCAACAGGCATATTTGCAGCATGAGCTGTTGTGAGAAGAATGACTGAAAATAATAGTTGCAACAGGAATATTTGCAACAGGAGGAAATGATTGGCCAATCATACATATAGTCCAAACCAATACAAACTTTGTTTAACGGTTACATATTAAATATCCAGTATTCTAGGGACCCAGTTACCAAAGTAGCTGGGGTCCTCCTTTATCGGTTACATATTAACATTGCCTCTAATTATTTATTTATATTTATAGATAGGAAAAATAAAGCAAGAAAGAAAAGAAATTAGAAATGAGAAAAGTAAGATAATATAGATAGGAAAAATAAAGAAAGAAAGAAAAGAAATTAGAAAAGTAGAATAAACTATCAATAATACAACTTAGGAGATAGGTCCGTAGGTCAGAGAACAAAACTATTCATCTAGTTGTCTACATAGATTTTACTTCGGAGTCAAGTGATGGACCTTATGGAAAGGATGCTCCCTCATCATATGCTCCGGGAAACGGAGTTATATCAGCGCGGGTCTCCTCGGGGGCCAATGGCGGCGCCTGGTCCAGGGCTGCATAATGTCTCCCTCTCAGAGGAGGGGAGCGTACGGGGTCAGTTCTGGACTGACTCCGAATTTGGAGGTATGTCTGGGGAGCATACCAGAATGCACGACATTCGTGAAGCACAAGAATTACCTGCCATGGCATCAAAGTTTGCGATACCCTCGCAAATAGAGGAGCCGCTGCAAGAGGAACTAGCTGCGAGCATTAATTACCTCACATCGCACCAGCTGCAAGAACAGGTAATGTGGAAACATCTGCAAAGTACCACACACCTGGGAATTGTGCTTCACTAAACGTACCGGCTGTGAACAGCTCTATCTGGGGATATATCGGAGGGGGCATCAAAGCCCAGGAGCTCCAGAGAATTCTGAAATTGCTGGCTTCAGGCATTACGGCATTTGCCAGGTCTGTGGATGGGGGGTCCCTTGTCAGATGTACAGCAGGATGCCCTGGCGTTGATGTGTAACATTTCGAAATTAACTGTTTTCAGAAGAACGCCATCCGACCTGCCCTAAACCCCAAATTTGCGGGATTGTGCAGGGCCAGCAATGTACAGCCACCGAATCTTCTGTTCGGAGAAGATCTGCCGAAATAGGTTAAGGACCTGGACGAAGAAGCAAAAGCTGTCGGGCTGATAAAGGCACCATTGACAAGCAAAGCTTCACCATTCCGGCAGCAGCACCCCTACGCTTCCAACCCTAAGCAGTTTTCTGAAGCTGGTGGCAGCTCGAACGCCAAATTCTCTGGGCAGAGGACTTTTTTAGGCCAAGGCCGAAGCCGGCCCTCATGGAAGATGCGCAACCTGCGCTCTCCAGCAACCCTACCCCCCAAACCTCGGGGCGGAAATAGTAACCATAAAACCACCGGTAACCATGGAGGTAGGTAGGTCTAGTTCTTGCCGGAACATGGGGTGTGTGGACCGGTTACAAGTTGGTGGGAGATTACACTTGTTTTTGAATGAATGGCGTTGGATAACATCAGATCAGTTTATACTGCACAGTATACAAGGGTTCCAAATCTAATTCCTTCCAAATTCATTGCCACCCACACAGCATACAGCATACACCAAGCCGGACATTTGTTCATTCACAACAGGAAGGTTTGGATGTACAAGCTGAAATTCAAACATTATTTACAAAAGGGGTAATTGAGAAGTCGAGTCATGAACATCACCAGGTCGAGTCATGAACATCACCAAAGAGTAGGATTAAACGGGTCCTTTTCAGAATGGCAGGCAGTGACTAGTGGGGTACCACAAGGCTCAGTGCTGGGACCCCAGCTATTTACAATATATATTAATGATTTCGACGAGGGAATTGAATGCAACATCTCCAAGTTTGCGGATGACATGAAGCTGGGGGGCAGTGTTAGCTGTGAGGAGGATGCTAGGAGGCTGCAAGGTGAATTGGATAGGCTGGGTGAGTGGGCAAATGCATTGCAGATGCAGTATAATGTGGATAAATGTGAGGTTATCCACATTGCTGGCAAAAACAGGAAAGCTGACTATTATCTAAATGGTGGCCGATTAGGAAAATGGGAGATGCAACGAGACCTGGGTGTCATGGTACACCAGTCATTGAAAGTAGGCATGCAGGTGCAGCAGGCAGTAAAGAAAGCGAATGGTATGTTGGCATTCATAGCAAATGGATTTGAGTATAGGAGCAGGGAGGTTCTGCTGCAGTTGTACAGGGTCTTGGTGAGACCACAACTGGCGTACAGTTTTGGTCTCCAAATCTGAGGAAGGACATTATTGCCATGCAGAGAAGGTTCACCAGACTGATTCCTGGGATGTCAGGACTTTCTTATGAAGAAAGACTGGATAGACTCGGATTGTACTCGCTAGAATTTAGGAGATTGAGGTGGGATCTTATAGAAACTTACAAAATTCTTAAGGGATTGGACAGGCTAGATGCAGGAAGATTGTTCCCGATGTTGGGGAAGTACAGGACAAGGGGTCACAGCTTAAGGATAGAGGGGAAATCCTTTAGAAACGAGATGAGAAAAACATTTTTCACGCAGAGAGTGGTGAATCTCTGGAACTCTCTGCCACAGAAGGTAGTTGAGGCCAGTTCATTGGCTATATTTAAGAGGGAGTTAGATTTGGCCCTTGTGGCTAGAGGGATCAGGGGGTATGGAGAGAAGGCAGATACGGGATACTGAGTTTGAATGATCAGCCATGATCATATTGAATGGCGGTGCAGGCTCAAAGGGCCGAATAGCCTGCTCCTTCACCTATTTTCTATGTTTCTATGTTTCTAATATATTTGCATGACAAAAGAAAGATGGAGGATGCCGAATCATCCTTGATTTGACTCAATTTAACTCTTTTGTGCAGTATAGACATTTAAAAATGGAAAACTTCGTTCCTGCCAAACAAATGATTTCCAAAGGATGCTTTATGGCATGCATCGATCTCAAAGATGCATACTATTCGGTACCCACTCACAGGGATCGCCGGAGATATTTGAAGTTTAGCTGGATGGGGCAACAGTGGCAGTTTAAAGCATTGCCTACTGATTTAACTTCAGCCCCCAGATTATTTACCAAATTATTGTAACCGGTGCTTGGGCTACTTAGAGCTCAAAATCATATTGTTATGGCATACTTGGATGATATCCTAATCATTGGGAAAACTGAAATTAGCTAAATTAGCTGTTTCAGCCACTAAACATGTTTGAGAGATTGGGGTTTCTCATCCCTCAAGTTAAATCCAAGTTGATACCATCTAGAGTTATTGATTATTTGGGATTTACCATTAACTCTATTGACATGTCTGACTCTGCCCTGGGGCAAGAGATTAGAATTAATAGAAGCCTGTAACAACCTTGTTGTTATGGAGCAACCATCTATTCGACAAGTAGCCAGTGTAATTGGCAAATTAGTGGCTGCTTTTCCAGCTGCACAGTTTGGGCCTTTGCATTATCAGAATTTACAACGTTCAAAGGAGCAAGCACTCAAAAACCATGTAGGTCATTTTAACAGACCTATGCGTTTATCAGCTGAAGCTATTTCTGAGTTACAATGCTGGACGACCAATATTCGACCAAGGTGGACGGCTGCTCCAGTAACATTTTGGTCAGCAAACCTTCAGTTATTTTACAAACTGATGCTAGTGCTCAAAGATGGGGAGCTGCTAATACCATCTCTAGTTGCGGTGGCAGATGGGATGCGCATGAGTCATCAATTCTTCAGTTACATGGTATTAACTACTTAGAAATGCTGGGAGCATTCTATACGTTAAAGGCTTATTGTGGGAATATGCATCATCTGCATGTCCAACTACAGATTGACAACACTACAGTGCTGGCATATATTAATCACAAGAGTGGAATCAAGTCAGTATCCTGTGAATATTTGGCTTACCTTATTTGGCACTGGTGTATTGCAAGAACCATTTGGATTTCAGCTACCTACTTGCCAGATAGGTTTAATATGGTGGCGGACACCAGGTCACGAAAATTTAATGACAACACAGAATGGATGTTGGATCATAAAGTATTTAACGAAATTGTTGCTCGGTGTGGAACACCGGATATCGATTTGTTTGCATCTAGGCTCAATCGCCAGTTACCAAAGTATGTTGCATGGGAGCCAGACCCAGGAGCAGTGGCGATAGATGCATTCTCACTACACTGGGGAGGAATGTTCTTTTATGCATTCCCTCCATTTTGCCTCATCAGTCGGTGCTTGCAAAAAATCAGCAAGACTCCGCTTCAGGCATTTTGGTAGTGCCTGACTGGCCTACGCAGCCATGGTTCCCACTGATATTGGGAATGATATCAGAGCCTTTTATGGCCATTCCCAAATGCAGAAATCTGCTGGTTCATCCCATGACTGGGGAGGGCCATCCGTTGCATGATCGAATCAATTTGTTGATTTGCAGACTTTGAGAAGACCTTTCCTGGGGCTCGGACTGTCAGATCGAACTGTGGACATGATCACTGCGGCTTGGAGGGATAGCACCAAGAAGCAGTACATCTCCTATATCAAGAGATGGGAAGCGTTCTGTTTGCAGTCCAACATAACGCATGACACGTATAACTGATGTCTTGGAATTTCTATCAAAACTATTCTTTGACGAGAGATTGAGTTATAGTGCCATTAATTGTGCCAGAAGTGCCTTGTCATCATAACTGGGATTGGGACACCACTCACCCTGGTCTCACCCGCTGATATCCAGGTTTTTGAAGGGTATCTTCAACACAAATCCCCCCAGGCCAAGGTACTCAGAGATATAGGATGTTAACATTGTGCTGACGCTCCTTCGCCGGTGGGCTCCAGCTACATCCCTGTCATTGGTCAAACTCACTTATAAAGTGGTTATGCTCATGGCGCTGGTTTCAGCGCAAGGGGTCCAGTCGTTGCATAAACTGCAATTGGACAGAATGGTTACATCTGCCTTTAAAATAACATTTTATGTTAATGACTTTGTCAAGCAGAGCAGACTACGGGTGTCAGGTCTCAAACTGTAGTTTATGGCATACCCCATGGACCTTCGGTTGTGTGTGGTCACACATCTACACTAGTATTTTAAGGCCACAAAGAGCCTTAGAGGCACTGAACTAGCAATGTTTGTTAGTTATAAAAAACCTCACAAGAGGGTATCAGTACAGACCATTTCCAGGTGGTTAAGACGTGTTTTGGCTTGTGCAGGAGTGGACAATGATGTTTTTAAATCTCACTCCACCAGGGCTGCAACAACATCAGCAGCGAGGGTTATGGAGGTTCCGCTGGACCACATCCTAGCGGCTGCAGTATGGTCAAACAAGCGAACATTCCAAATTTTTTATAACAAACCCATTGCCAGGCCGGGGTTGTTTACCAACACAATTTTAAGTTCTGTTTTATAGTTTACTCCCGGATATGAGGGGTCACTATTATTTTCATATATATCATTTGTTTATTCAAAAGCATCAGCAAGTTTTAAATCTATGTCATGTCTGAATGCATTGTTATTTTTTCACTCATCATTGGTCAACTGATGCAGTGTGTTGCATGGACTCGTGTTCACGGCTTGAAATCATAGACCTTTGAAATCTTCATGTAGTCACTCACGTGACTCCGAAGTAAAATAGGAAGATTAAACGAGAACTTACCAGTTTGAAGTTTGATCTTTATTTTATGAGGAGTTACGATGAGGGATTACGTGCATTCTGCCCCCAAACTTCTTCTCCTAAAGGTCATCTGGTAGTTCTAGTTTCTCGAATCTTCCTATATTCAGTTCAACAACTGTTATCTGTGATTTCACACCGCTGCTTTGAAGGTTGACCCGCATGCGGGTTGGCGGGCTTCATAACGCAATCCCTCATCGTAACTCCTCATAAAATAAAGATCAAACTTCAAACTGGTAAGTTCTCGTTTAATCTTCCTATTATAGTAACCATTTCATGAAGTCCCTCATGGCAGGCTGGTCCAAAATATTATGATACATGGGATTCACAGAACTTTTGTCATATGGATTAAGGACTGGTTTACTGAGAAATTACACAGGGCTGTGCCGGAAAAACAATAATCAGTCTGGAGATCTGTGATCAGAGGATTTTCACAGCAATTTATGTTGGGATCTCTGTTATTTGCAAGATATTTAACAGTTCAGAGGGAAACATAGATCAGCCAAGAATGAATGGTGGAGTGGACTCGATGGACCAAATGGCCAAATTCTGGTCAAGGGACTTATGATCTTACGAACTTGTGAACAAGCTGTTGGAATGATATGCCTTATGATATGCTAGCCTTCAGACGGGTTGGCTAATAATATTACAGATAATACCAAGCTTGCTGGAGCAGTGGACTGCAGAAGGATGTCAGAGTACACACCGGGATATAGATCAGCTACAGAAAGGCACGGAGGAATGGCAGATGCACTGTAATCAGAGACAGTGTGAGTTGTTTCACTGTGGGAGGTTGAATGTTAGGGAAAAATGAACAATTAGTGGGAGACCCTAACAGCAATGATGTAGAGAAGGATTTTGGAGTATGTCCATAACCTACTGAAAGTATCATCCCGTTGATAATTGAGAGGGAAATATCGATCAGCCAAGATTGAATGGAGGAGTACATTCAATAGACTAAATGGCATAATCTTGCTCCTATGACGTATGAACATGAACTTATGACAAGTTTATGGGGCGATATGAAGTCCTACCATATGCCAGCCTTCATTGGTAGCGGCATTGAGTATAATATTTAGGAAGTCATAATACATATTTAAACTGGATCAAGAAGTTCTCTCCAGTAGATCTTTGTTACTTTGTTCAGGTGACACTGAGAGAAACCATGCACATTGTTAACAGGCAAAGCTTTACAGACTTACTAATTTCTGAAGTTGTGGAACTGATATCAGCAGTCGTTTCACTTGTTTGTGTTGGAGTGGAGCTCTCGGTGGTTGTAGATACTTCTGTGCTCGATGTCCCTGAAGTGAGTGACGTTGAGGTTGATGATGGACCTGTTGTAAATGTTGAAACAGGAATAGATGTCAGGGTGGGAGATGTTGTTGAGGCTGCATTAAAACACAGATACTCGGCACATACGATGAGGTGAAATTAGTTGCTTATTTACTTTTTCACTCACAACATTAAGGACCGTGGGTAGTTGAAAAGTGAATTGTTGGGGTGCAAGTACAGAACTTAGCAAAAGGTGCATCACAAGTTGATAGTTCAGAGGGAAATATAGTTCAGCCAGGAATGAATGGCGAAGAAGACTCGACAGGCCAAATGCATAAAAAATAACATAATTGCGTGATAAAGAAGTCATTTGATATTCTAGCAGAGGCATTGAGAATAAGAGTTAAGGGCTTGTCCCTCTTACGTGTCCTTGGCACGCAAATTACACGACCTCGAGGTCACGTTGAGGCGCACGGGCATCATATAGCCGTGCGGGGCCGGTCCCACTGAGAAGCGTGAAGGGGTATGTAGTTGTGCACGACATCGCGCGGTGCTCCGAAATTTTTGTAGCGAATAAAATCTTCTCGCGCCAACAGCCTGTCGCGGAACTGATGGCCAAAGTGGGACAGGCCCAAGACCCTGGTGCGACGCAACGTCTCACCTCCAACAACAGCAGAAGCAGGCAAACAATTGCCGAACTAGGCCATGGGCTCACGGCTGTTGCGGTCCGGATCCGCCCCCACTCCTACTCCCAGAGCGGGGCCAAGAAAATTGAAGATGGACACAAAATGCTGGAGTAACTCAGCGGGACCAGCAGCATCTCTGGAGAGAAGCAATGGGTGACGTTTCGGGTCAAGACCCTTCTTTTCAGACTGAAGAAGGGTCTCGACACGAAACGGCACCCTTTCCTTCTCTCCAGAGATGCTGCTTGTCCCGCTGAGTTACTCCAGCATTGGGTGTCCATCGTCAAATGACGTCACGCGCTCGAGACGGTTGTGCGTACGTATGAAATCGCGCGTGACATTCGCGGGACCGTCGCGGCTCAACGTGGTCGCGTAATTTGCGTGCCAAGGACATGTAAGCGGGACTGTCTCTTAAGGAACGCGTTATACTTATTTAAACTGCAACAGGAAATTGTCCCTACTAGATCCGTGTTACTTCATTTTGCTAACACTGAGAGAGACCATGCACGTTGCTAACAGACAAAGCTTTAGAGTCTTACTAATTTCTGAAGTTGTGGAACTGATTTCAGTAGTTGTTTCACTTGTTTGTGTTGGAGTGGAGGTCTCGGTGGTTGTAGATAATTCTGTGCTCGATGTCCCTGATGTGAGTGATGATGAGGTTGATGATGGACCTGTTGTAAACGTTGAAACAGGAATAGTTGTTGGAGTTCATGGCAGACCCAAACAGCAATGATGTACAGGGGGATCTTGGAGTGCGTCCATAACTTACTGAAAGTATCATCACACGTTGATAATTGAGAGGGAAATATAGATCAGCCAAGATTGAATGGAGGAGTACATTCAATGGGCTAAATGGCATTATTTTTCTTCTTTATGACTTAAGAACATGAACTTATGACAAGTTTATTGGGTGCTATGAAGTCCTACCATATTCCAGCCTTCATTGGTAGAGGCATTGAGTATAATCATTAGGAAGTCATAATACACATTTAAACTTGATCAAGATGTTCTCTCCAGTAGATCTTTGTTACTTGTTGAAACAGGAATAGTTGTTGGAGTGGTAGATGTTGTTGAGGCTGCATTAAAACACAGATACTCAGCACGGAAGGTGAGGTGAAATTAGTTGCTTATTTAGTTTTTCACTAACAACATTAAGGACAGTGAGTTGTTGAAATGTGAATTGTTGAAACAGGAAGAGATGAAAAGCCAGTACATATGTCAGGATAAAATGCAATAAATGAAGATCAACAGGCATATTTGCAGCATGAGCTGTTGTGAGAAGAATGACTGAAAATAATAGTTGTAACAGGAATATTTGCAACAGGAGGAAAAGATTGGCCGATCATTATTATTATGCGGGTACACAAAAATGCTGGAGCAACTCAGCGGGTGCAGCAGCATCTATGGAGCGAAGGAAATGGGCGACGTTTCGTGCCGAAACCCTTCTTCAGACTGATGGGGGGTGGGGGGGAGAAGGAAGGAAAAAGGGAGGAGGAGGAGCCCGAGGGCATGGGGATGGGAGGAGACAGCTTGAGGGTTAAGGAAGGGGAGGAGACAGCAAGGGCTAGCAAAACTGGGAGAATTCAACGTTCATGCCAACCGTACGCAAGCAACCCAGGCGGAATATGAGGTGCTGTTCCTCCAATTCCCGGTGTTGCTCACTCTGGCAATGGAGGAGACCCAGGACAGAGAGGTCGGATTGGGAAGAGGGGGAGTTGAAGTGCTGAGCCACCGGGAGTTCAGGTAGGTTATTGCGAACTGAGCGGAGGTGTTCGGCGAAACGATCGCCCAACCTCCGCTTAGTCTCCCCGATGTAAATCAGCTGACATCTAGAGCAGCGGATGCAGTAGATGAGGTTGGAGGAGATACAGGTGAACCTTTGTCGCACCTGGAACGACTGCTTGGGTCCTTGAATGGAGTCGAGGGGGGAGGTGAAGGGACAGGTGTTGCATTTCTTGCGGTTGCAACGGAAAGTGCCCGGGGAGGGGGTGGTACGGGAGGGAAGGGAAGAATTGACAAGGGAATTGCGGAGGGAGTGGTCTTTGCGGAAGGCAGACATAGGGGGAGATGGGAAGATGTGGCGAGTGGTGGGGTCACGTTGGAGGTGGCGGAAATGGCGGAGGATTATTTGTTGTATTTGCCGGCTGGTGGGGTGAAAGGTGAGGACTAGGGAGACTCTGCCCTTGTTGCGAGTGCGGGGATGGGGAGAGAGAGCAGTGTTGCGGGGTATGGATGAGACCCTAGTGCGAACCTCATCTATGGTGGCGAAGGGGAATCCCCGTTTCCTGAAGAACGAGGACATTTCCGATGCCCTGGTGTGGAACGTCTCATCCTGGGAGCAGATGCGGCGTAGGCGGAGGAATTAGGAGTAGGGCATGGAGTCTTTACAGGGGGCAGGGTGAGAAGACGTGTAGTCCAGTTAGCCATGTGAGTCAGTTGGTTTGTAGTGTATGTCGGTCAGAAGTCTGTCCCCTGCGATGGAGGTGGTGAGGTCAAGGAATGGTAGGGAAGTGTCGGAAATGGTCCAGGTGTATTGGAGTGCCGGATGGAAATTGGTGGTGAAGTGGATGAAGTCAGTCAGTTGTGTGTGGGTGCAGGAGGTGGCCCCAAAGCAGTTGTCAATGTAACGGAGGTAGAGGTCGGGGATGGGGCCCTGGTACATATTGAACAGGGATTGTTCAACGTACCCGACAAAGAGGCAGGCGTAGCTGGGGCCCATGCGTGTGCCCATAGCTACGCCTTGTGTTTGGAGGAAATGGGAGGAGTCAAACGTAAAGTTGTTGAGGGTGAGGACCAACTCCGCTATGTGGAGGAGAGTGTCAGTGGCTGGGTATAGGTTGCTCCTCTGGTCGAGGAAGAACCGGAGGGCTTTGAGGCCATCCTGGTGGGGAATGGAGGTGTAGAGTGACTGGACATCCATGGTGAAGATGAGGGGGTGAGGGCCTAGTGAGTGGAATGCGCGGAGGCGGCGGAGAGTGTCTGAGGTGTCTAGAACATAGGTGGGAAGGGATTTGACCAAGGGGGATAGTATGGAGTCAAGGTATGTGGAGATGAGTTCGGTGGGGCACGAACAAGCAGAGACAATGGGTCTGCCGGGAGAGCCGGGTTTGTGGATTTTGGGGAGAAGGTAAAAACGGGCCGTGCGGGGCTGGGGAACGATGAGGTTGGAAGCTTGGTCGGGCAGGGCGTGGGAATTGATGAAGTCGGTGATGGTGCTAGATATGGTGGCCTGGTGCTCGTCAGTGGGGTCATGGTCCAAGGGTAAGTAGGAGGAGGTGTCCGAGAGTTGGCACGTGGCCTCTGCTTTGTAGAGATCGATGCGCCAGACTAACACGGCACCTCCCTTGTCGCTGGTTTGATAACCCAATCTGGGTTTTTGCGGAGTGATTCAATGGCAGTGCGTTCAGAGGGGGAGAGATTGGAGTGAGACAGGGGGGTGCAGAAGTTGAGGCGGTTGACGTCGCAGCGGCAGTTCTGGATAAAGAGTTCCAGAGCCGGGACGTTACGAGAGGGGTTCCACGAGGAGGGGGTGCGTTGGAGACGGTTAAAAGGGGTCATCATTGGGGGGCGAGGACTCCTTCCCATCGAAGTGCGCTGTGAGGCGGAGGTGACGGTAGAATCTTTATTCTTTGTTCAGGTGATACTGAGAGAGATCCTGCACATTGTTAACGGACAAAGCTTTATAGACTTACTAATTCCAGAAGTTGTAGAACTGATATCAGTAGTCGTTTCACTTGTTTGAGTTGGAGTGGAGCTCTCGGTGGTTGTAGATACTTCTGTGCTCACTGTCCCTGAAGTGAGTGATGTTGAGGTTGATGATAGACCAGTTGTAAATGTTGAAACAGGAATAGTTGTCGGAGTGGTAGATGTTGTTGAGGCTGCATTAAAACACAGATAATCAGCGTGGAAGGCAAGGTGAAATTAGTTGCTAATTTCCTTTTTCACTCACAACATTAAGGACAGTGGGTAGTTGAAAAGTGAATTGTTAAAACAGGAGGAGATGAAAAACTAGCACGTAGATTTCAGTAAGCCATTAGTTAACATTCCTCGTGGTGGGCTTGGGGTGCAAGTCCAGAACTTAGGAAAAGGTGCATCACAAGTTGATAGTTCAGAGGGAAATATAGTTCAGCCAGGAATGAATGGCAGAGTAGACTCGACAGGCCAAATGAATAAAAATAACATCATAGCGTGATAAAGAAGTCATTTGATAGGCTCGCCTTCACTAGCAGAGGCATTGAGAATAAAAGTTAGGGATGTATAATACATATTTAAACTGCAACAGGAAATTGTCCCCACTAGATCTGTGTTACTTTACTTAGGTGACACTGAGAGAGACCATGTACGTTGCTAACAGACAAGGCTTTAGAGACTTACTAATTTCTGAAGTTGTGGAACTAATATCAGTAGTCGTTTCACTTGTTTGTGTTGGAGTGGAGCTCTCGATGGTTGTAGATACTTTTGTGCTCGATGTCCCTGAAGTGAATGATGTTGAGGTTGATGATGGACCTGTTGTAAATGTTGAAATAGGAATAGTTGTCGGAGTGGTAGATGTTGTTGAGGCTGCATTAAAACATAAGATACTCAGCACGGAAGGTGAGGTGAAATTAGTTGCATATTTCCTTTTTTACTCAAAACTTTGAGAACAGTGAATAGTTGAAATATGAAATGTTAAAACAGGAGGAGATGAAACACCATACATATGTCAGGGTAAAGCGCAATCAGAAAAGTTCAGCAGGGACATTTGCAGCAAGAGCTGTTGCAAGAAGAATGATTGAAAATGGAATAGTTGTAACAGGAATACTTGCAACAGCAGGAAAATATTGGCCAATCCTTATTATTATTTTGCAGGTCACATCGTACAATCTGAATCAAGTCTTTTGAGGAGATCAAAAAGATGATTGATCGGGGTAGGGCATGGATGTTGCCCACATAGATTTCAGTAAGCCATTTGATAACGTTCCTCGTGGTGGGCTGATCCAAAAGATTAAGATGCATGAGATTCACAGTGATTCACAAGTGTGAGTTGTTGCACTGAGGGAGGTTGATTGTAAGGGGATAATATACAGTTAATGGCCGACCCTTAACAGCATTGATGTACAGAGGGAGCTTGGTGTGCAAGTCAAGAACTCACAAAAGGTGCATCACAAATTGACAGTTCGAAGGGAAATATAGTTCAGCCAGGAGTGAATGGCGGAGTAGACTTGATAGGCCAAATTAGTAAAAAATAACATCATAGTGTGATAAAGAAGTCATTTGATATGCTGGCCTTCATTAGCAGAGGCATTAAGGATAAGAGTTTGGGACGCATAATACATATTTAAACGGCAACAGGAAATTGTCCCCACTAGATCCGTGCTACTTTATTTAGGTGATACTGAGGGAGACCATGCATGTTGCTAACAGATAAAGCTTTAGAGACTTACTAATTTCTGAAGTTGTGGTACTGATATCAGTAGTCGTTTCACTTGTTTGTGTTGGAATGGAGCTCTCGGTGGTTGTAGATACTTCTGTGCTCGATGTCCCTGAAGTGAGTGATGTTGAGGTTGATGATGGACCTGTTGTAAATGTTGAAACAGGAATAGTTGTCGGAGTGGTAGATGTTGTTGAGGCTGCATTAAAACACAGATAATCAGCACGGAAGGTGAGGATAAATTAGTTGCTTATTTCCTTCTTCACTCACAACATTAAGGACAGTGAGTAATTAAAATGTGAATAGTTGAAACAGGAGGAGATGAAAAGCCAGTACATCTGTCAGGATAAAGTGTAATAAGTGAAGGTCAACACGCATATTTGCAGCACGAGCGGTTATGAGAAGAATGACTGAGAAAATAATATTTGTAACAGGAATATTTGCAATAGGAGGAAAAGATTGGCCAATCATTAATAGTATGTGGTATGTCACATCTTGCTATCTTTGATCAAGATTTTTGAGGAGACCACAGAGGTGATTGACAAGGGGAGGGTGGAGAATGCTGTCTGCATTGATTATATTAACCATTTCATTAATTCCCTCACGGTAGGCTGGTACATAATATTATGATGCATGGGATTCACAGCGATTTTGTCATGTGGATTAAGGACTGGTTTACTGAGAAATGATACAGGGCTGTGCCGGAAGAAAGATATTCAGGCTGGAGATCTGTCACCAAAGAATTTCCACAGCAATTTGTGCCGGGAACTCTGTTATTTGCAAGATATTTGACAGTTCAGAGGGAAACATAGACCAGCAAAGAATTAATAGTGGAGTAGACTAGATGGACTAAATGGCCTAATTCTGCTCAAGGGACTTATGATCTAACGAACTCATGAACATGCTGTTGGAAGGATATGTCTTATGATATGCTCGCCTTCAGACGGGTTGGTTAATAATATTACAGATAATACCCAGATTGCCGGATCAGTGGAATGTGTGGAAGGATGTCAGAGTACACACCGGGATATAGATCAGCTACAGAAATGCACGGAGGGATGGCAGATGCACTATAATCAGAGAGAGTGTGAGTTGTTTCACTGTGGGAGGTTGAATGTTAGGGAAAAATGAACAATTAATGGCAGAAATATAGATCAGCCAAGATTGAATGAAGGAGTACATTCAATAGGCTAAATGGCATAATTTTGCTCCTATGACTTATGAACATGAACTTATGACAAGTTTATGGGGTGATATTGTCCTACAATATGCCAGCCTTCATTGATAGAGGCATTGAGTATATTAGTTAGGAAGTAATAATACATATTTAAACTGGATCAAGAAGTTATCTCCAGTAGATCTTTGTTACTTTGTTCAGGTGACACTGAGAGAAACCATGCCCATTGTTAACGGACATAGCTTTACAGACTTACTAATTCCAGAAGTTGTGGAAATGATATCAGTAGTTGTTTCACTTGTTTGAGTTGGAGTGGAGCTCTCGGTGGTTGGAGATGCTTCTGTGCTCACTGTCCCTGAAGTGAGTGACGTTGAGGTTGATCTGGGGCAAAGCGGAATCTCCAGATTGCCCGCAATGCTCAGGCAAGGGGACGTTGGAACACATCCTGAGCTGTTGCCCAAAGGCTCTTGGGCAGGGCCGGTACACATGGCGTCACGACCAGGTTCTTAAACCCATTGCAGAAGCCATCAGCATGGCTGCAGAGGTTTTGCAGGGCAATCGCTCTACAAAGCCTTGAGTGCACTGGGCATCAACGGAGTGGCAAGGAGAAGGGCCATCAAGAACACCACAGAGGCAGCGGACAAGGCCTCGACCACCCAGATGATCACCTTCGTGAAGGCCGGAGTGCAGCTGCCATGAACCACAGCAGCCAGGAATCCATCAGGAATCCTGGCAACTGCGCAGGACTGGCAACTTTCCGTAGACCCGGTGAAACAGCTGAAGTTCCCACAGCACATTGCCACGACCACCCTGAGGCCAGATATCCTCCTGGTCTCAGAGGCGACCAAAAACATCATCTTGTTGGAACTGACAGTGCCGTGGGAGGACCGTCTGGAGGAGGCCCACGAGAGGAAGATGGCCAAATATGAAGAACTGGTCATAGACTGCTGCAAGCAGGGCTGGAAGGCAAGGTGTATGCCCATCGAGGTTGGCTGCAGAGGTTTTGCAGGGTAATCGCTCTACAAAGCCTTGAGTGCACTAGGCATCAACGGAGTGGCAAGGAGAAGGGCCATCAAGAACACCACAGAGGCAGCGGAGAAGGCCTCGAGATAGCTCTGGATCAGGAGAGGAGGTCCATGGGGAGGAGCGAATGCCACCTGAACACAAGTCGTGGTCTGATCAACCACGGCTGGCTCGCCTGGGTGAGGGCGTCTGATGTTGAAAGACCCGAAACACCCAATGACCCCAGGTTACATCACTGATGATGTGTTCAGGAGCATCTATCGATGTATTTGTATCAATATTGATAGACCAGTTGTTAATGTTGAAACAGTAATAGTTGTCGGAGTGGTAGATGTTGTTGAGGCTGCATTAAAACACAGATAATAAGCGTGGAAGGTAAGGTGAAATTAGTTGCTTATTTCCTTTTTCACTCTCAACATTAAGGACTGTGGGTAGTTGAAATGTGAATTGTTGAAACAGGAGGAGATGAAAAACCAGCACGTAGATTTCAGTAAGCTATTTGTTAACATTCCTCATGGTGAGCTTGGGGTGCAAGTCCAGAACTTACCAAAAGGTGCATCACAAGTTGATAGTTCGGAGGGAAATATAGTTCAGCCAGGAATGAATGGCGGAGTAGACTCGACAGGTCAAATGAATAAAAATAACATCATAGCATGATAAAGAAGTCATTTGATAGGCTAGCCTTCACTAGCAGAGGCATTGAGAATAAGAGTTAGGGATGCATAGTACATATTTAAACTGCAACAGGAAATTGTCCCCACTTGATCTGTATTACTTTATTTAGGTGACACTGAGAGAGACCATGTACGTTGCAAACAGACAAAGCTTTAGAGACTTACTAATTTCTGAAGTTGTGGAACCGATATCAGTAGTCGTTTCACTTGTTTGTGTTGGAATGGAGCTCTCGGTGTTTGTAGATACTTCTGTGCTTGATGTCCCTGAAGTGAATGATGTTGAGGTTGATGGTGGACCTGTTGTAAATGTTGAAATAGGAATAGTTGTTGGAGTGGTAGATGTTGTTGAGGCTGCATTAAAACACAAGATACTCAGCACGGAAGGTGAGGTGAAATTAGTTGCGTATATCCTTTTTCACTCACAACTTTGAGAACAGTGAATAGTTGGAATATGAAATGTTAAAACAGGAGGAGATGGAACACCATACATATGTCAGGGTAAAACGCAATCAGAAAAGTTCATCAGGGATATTTGCAGCAAGAGCTGTTGTGAGAAGAATGATTGAAATAGTAAGATTAAACGAGAACTTACCAGTTTGAAGTTTGATCTTTATTTCATGAGGAGTTACGATGAGCGATTACATGAAGAAGCCCGCCAGTCCGCATGCGCTTCAATCTTCAAAGCAGCGGTGTGAAATCACAGACAACAGTAATTGAAGTAACATAGCAAGATTAGAGAACTAGAACTACCAGATGACCTTTATAATATGAGGGTTGGGAGTGGTGGGCACGTAATCGCTCATCGTAACTCCTCATAAAATAAAGATCAATCTTCAAACTGGTAAGTTCTCGTTTAATCTTACTATTTTACTTCGGAGTCACTTGAGTGATTCCGTGAAGATTTCAAAGCTCTGTGATTTCATGCTGTTGATACGAATCCAGGTGTCACACACTGCATCAGTTGACCCAGGATGAGTAAACAATGCATTGAAACATGGAATAGATTTAAACATGTTGATGCTTTAATTAACAAAAGAATAGCGACCCCTCTCTCCCAGGGGGAAGCTATGAAACAGAACCTAAAATGGAATGGGCAAATACCCCCGGTCTGGTAGAGGTTTGTTATAGAACCTTTGAAAAGTCAGTTCATTTGACCATCCTTCGGCCGCAAGGATATGGTCGAGAGGGACGTCCAGTGCCCTCGCTGCTGACGTTGATGCCGCCCTGGTGGAGTGAGATTTAAAAATGTCAGTGTCTATACCCACACAAACCAGAACCTGTTTCAGCCATCTTGAAATGGGCTGTACCAACACTTTCTTATGCGGCTTTTTGTGACTGATGAATAACGCTAACTCGGAGCCTCTGAGGCTCTTGGTGACATTGATATATTGCTGTAAGTGCATAGCTACACACAGCCGCAAATCCTTGGGGTATGCCATAAAAATAAGCTTGAACCCTGACACCCCTGGTCTGCTGTGCTTAATTAAATCATAAATGTAAAATGTTATGTTATTTACAGATGACACCATCCTGTCCAGTCGCAGCTTCTGCAACGCCTGGACCCGTTGCGCTGAAACCAGTGCCATGAGCACAACCACCTTGAGAGTGAGTTTGGGCAAGGACAGGGATGTGGCTGGAGCCCACTGGCGAAGCAGCATGAGAACCATGCTCACATCCCAGATTTCCGAGTACCTGGGCCTGGGGGGATTAGAGTTAAAAATACCCTTCATGAACCGGGATATTAAAGGGTGAGATCCAATAGAGTGATGTTCCGACCCCAGCCATAAGTACGATGATAACGCACTCCTGGCTCTATTGATGGCACTGTAGCTTAACTCCTCATCAAAATATAGCAATTAAAGAAATTCTAGCACATCTAGGATGCGTGCCGTTTCATATGATATGTTCCCACGTAAGCAGAACATCTCCCATTTCTTGACATGAGAGATGTACTGTTTTTTGGTACTATCCTTCCAGGCCGCACTGATCACATCCACAGTACGATCGGATAGCCCAAACCCCAGGTATGGCCTCCTCAGAATCTGCAAATCAATAGATCAATACGGTCATGTAGTGGATGTTTCTCCCCAGTCACAGGGTGCACCAGTAGGTTACTGCGTTTAGGAACTGTTATAAGAGGCTGTGTTTTTATTCCCAAAACGTGTGGGAACCATGGCTGTGTAGGCCAGTCGGGTACTGCCAAAACGCCTGAGGCAGAGTCCTGCTTGATCTTGAGCAAGCACTGACTGATGAGGCAAAACGGGGGAAATGCATATAAATATATTCCACCGAAGTGTAGCGAGAATGCATCTACCGCCACTGTCCCTGGGTCTGGTTCCCATGAAACATATTTTGGTAACTGGTGATTGAATCTGGATGCAAACAAATCGATATCTGGTACACCATACCGAACGACAATATCATTAAATACTTCATGATTCAACATCCATTCTGTGTTGTCATTGAATTTTCGTGACCTGCTGTCCGCCACCATGTTGAATCTACCTGGTAAGTAGATAGCTGAAACCCAAATGTTTCTTGTAATACACCAGTGCCAAATAAGGTTAGCCAATTCATCACAAGATTCCGACTTGATTCCACCCATGTGATTAACATATGCCACTGCCGTAGTGTTGTCAATCTGAAGCTGAACATGCAAGTGATGCATACTAGTACAATAAGCCTTAAGGCCATAGAATGCTCCCAACAGTTCTAAATAATTAATACCATATGATTGAAGAATAAATGCCATGCATATTCCATCTGCCGCCGCAGCTAGAGATGGTATGAGTAGCACCCCATCCTAGAGCACTAATATCAGGCTGTAAAACAACTGAAGGATTCTCAATCAGAATTTTACTGGAGCAACGCCAAATGTTCGCTATCCACCACTGTAATTTAGCAATGGCTTCAACTGGTAACTGCATGGGCCAATCGAAGTGACCTGCATGTATTTTGAGTGCCTGCTCCTTTGCATGTTGTAAATTTTGATAATGCAGGGGTCCAAACTGTGCAGCTGGAAAAGTAGCCACTAATTTCCGATTATGCTAGCCACATGTCGAATTGAAGGTTGCTGCTCTACCACGAGCTCATTACAGCCTTTAATTAATTATAATCTCTTGCCCCTGGGCAGAGTTACAGACAGGTGAGTTGAGTTAATGGTTGAAGTCCAAATAATCAATAACTCTAATTGGCATCAATTTGGATTTAACTGGATGGATGAGAAACCCTAATCTCTCAAACATGAGTTTAGCAGCTGAAACAGATAATTCAGCTGCTTCCCGAGTCTTCCCAATGATTAAAATATCATCCAAATAAGCCATTACAATATGATTCTGAGCCGGGAGTAGCCCCAACACTGGTTTTAACAGGGGGCTGTTAATAATCTAGGGGCCGAGGTTAAGTCATTAGGCAATGCTTTAAATTGCCATAATTGCCTCATCCAGCTAAACTTCAAATATCTCCGATGATCACTATGAATGGATACTAAATAATATGCATCTTTAAGATCTATACATGCCATATAACATCCTCTGGAAATCAGTTGTTTGGCAGTAACAAAAGTTTCCATTTTGAAATGTTTATACTGCACAAAGGGTTTAAGGCTAGTCAAATCAAGGATGATTCGACATCCGACATCCTTCTTTCGCCTCGGAAAAATATTAGATACGAATTGGTGAGATTGATGAAACGACTTCTCAATTACCCCTTTTTTGTATAACTTTTCAATCTCAGCTTGTACATCCAAATTCTTTTGATGTGAAAAAAACAATGTCCAGCTAGATGTATGCTGTGCGGGTGGACGCAAATTGGGAAGGAATTCAATTCGGAACCCTTGTATACTGTGCAGTATAAACAAATCTGATGTTATCCAATACCATTAATTCAAAAACAAATGTAATCTCCCCCCAACTTGTAACTGCTCCACACATAATATGTCCCAAAAAGAATCAGACTCGCCTTCCTCCATGGTTACCGGTGGATATTTCTTCTCCCGAGTTTTGGGGGGTAAGGACATGTCCGCCCGTGCCACTGTTGGAGTGCGCCAACTGCACATGCTTGTGAACGGCCGGCTTGGACCTTGGCCTGAACCAGTTTCAGCAAACCGTTTGTAGGGGTGCTGACGCCGAAGCGAAGTTTTGCTCATCCCCGGGACTCTTATGAGTCCGACTGTTCTTGCCTCGTCGTCCAGCTCCTTGACTCTTTTTGAGAGGTCTTCACCGAACAACAGATTCGGTGGTTGAATATTGCTGGGTTTGCACAGAGCCGCGGACTTGGGGTTGATAGTAGGACGGATGGCACTCTTTCTCTGACAATTTATTTCAAAATGTGCATTGCACATTAGGGCCAGGGCATCCTGCTGTACATCAGACAGGAGCCCTCCATCCACCAACCTAGCGAAAGCTGTGATGCCCGCGGTGAGCAGCTTCAGTATCTTCTGGAGCCTCATCTCCTGAGTTCTGATACCTACGCCCATGTGACCCCAGATGGCATGGTTAACAGTCGGCACTTTGAGCAAGACGCAGTTAGCAGGAGTGTCATATTTTTTGGACGTTTCCTCCATAGTGTGCTCTTGGAGCTGATGTGAGGCCAGGTAATTTATAGTCGCGGCCAATTCTTCACCCAACGGTTCCCCTGTTTCGGCCGGGCTTGCAAATCTTGATGCCATGACTGGTACCTCTGGCTCACGCCCTTCATGCTTTGGGGTATGCTCCGGGGCAATACCCATGGACTCGGAGTCAGAACAAAACTGACCCCAAATGCTCTCCTCCTCCGAGAGGGAGACATTAAGCAGCCCTGACACAGGTGCCGCTGGCGCGGGCCCCCGAGGAGACCCACGCTGATACCACTCCTCCTGTTGGAGCGTATCATGGTGGAGCATCCTCTCCATCAGGAGCTCCATCCTGGACAAACGTCCAAAGATGCTGTCCTTTGTGGGAGGGGAACCCTCCTGGCCTGACTCATCCGAGTCAACAGGCCTTGCAGGCTTCTTTGTGGCTTTCTGCCCCAATGGTGCAACCACGGTGCTCTCAAGAGGCACCAAGTCTGAAGTCACTGGCCGTGCCGCCAGCGAATCTGAAGGTAAGATAGACAGCCGCCCGCTACCCGTGCTCCCATGATTTTCCATAGCTGCTCTCCTGGCGGTTCGCCTAGACTTCACCTTAGACGCTTTCTCCATCGACTCGAACTTGCTCCTGTAACAAGAATTACCAACCCAAGAAAACGACCTCCGACTAAGTTTTAAACACTTACCTGAGGGTTTTTAAACCTACCGCTGGAGGAGCAATGCGCCTGCCAGCCAATCGTTGCGCATTGCGTCAGACGTAATGATGCGCATGCGGACTGGCGGGCTTCTTCACGGAATCACTCACGTGACTCCGAAGTAAAATGGAATAGTTGTAACAGGAATATTTGCAACAGCAGGAAAATATTGGCCAATCCTTATTATTTTGCAGGTCATTTCGTACAATCTGAATCAAGTCTTTTGAGGAGATCAAAAAGATGATTGATCAGGGTAGGGCATGGATGTTGTCCACATAGATTTCAGTAAGCCATTTGATAACGTTCCTCGTTGTGGGCTGATCCAAAAAATTAAGATGCATGAGATTCACAGTGATTCACAAGTGTGAGTTGTTGCACTGAGGAAGGTTGATTGTAAGGGAATAATATACAGTTAATGGCCGACCCTTAACAGCATTGATGTACAGAGGGAGCTAGGGGTGCAAGTCAAGAACTCACAAAAGGTGCATCACAAATTGACAGTTCGAAGGGAGATATAGTTCAGCCAGGAGTGAATGGCGGAGTAGACTCGATAGGCCAAATGAGGAAAAAAATAACATCATAATGTGATAAAGAAGTCATTTGATATGCTGGCCTTCATTAGCAGAGGCATCGGAGTGGTAGATGTTGTTGAGGCTGCAATAAAACACAGTTACTCAGCACGGAAGGTGAGGTGAAATTAGTGGCTTATTTCCTTTTTCACGCACAACATTAAGGACAGAGAGTAGTTCAAATGTGAATTGTTGAAACAGGAGAAGATTAAAAAGCCAGTACATTTGTCATGATAAAGTGCAATAAGTGAAGTTCAACAGGCATATTTGCAGCATGAGCTGTTGTGAATAGAATGACTGAGAAAATTATAGTTGTAACAGGAATATTTGCAACAGGACGAAAAGATTGGCCAATCATTATTATTATGTGGCAGGTCACATCTTACTATCTTGATCAAGATTTTTGAGGAGCCCACAAATGTGATTGATGAGGGAATGTGGAGAATGCTGTCTACATAGATTATAGTAACCGTTTCATAAAGTCCCACACGATAAGATGGGACAAAATATTATGATGCATGTGATTCACAGAGATTTTGTCATATGGATTAAGGCTGGTTTACTGAGAAATGATACAGGGCTGCGCCGGAAGAACGATATTCAGGCTGGAGATCTGTGACCAGAGGATTTCCACAGCAATTTGTTTTTTTTGTTGATTTTTAAAATATTTTATTTATTAGAAGTAACGTACATTACAACGATATAAGCCAAAAATAACATAATACATTTCCTGTACCACTTCTTATTTTAAACCTTAGAAAGAAGGAAAGTAGAGAAAGTTAGATAGGATAGTAAGTGCGTGAGAAAGTGATCAAGAGAGACCCGTAGGAACGTAAAACCTGAAGAGGAGATAAAAGGAAAATCAAAGAGAAAAAAAAAGAGAAATGGAGAAAAATAGAGAACAAAAGATATATGAAAGTAAAATAAGATAAGATATAAAGGGATATACCTGCTTCGTAACTTTATACACCCCTCACCTGGTCCAGAAACCATTTATTTTCAAAGTTTTGTTGTACCCTATATTTGTAATAAGTTGATAAGTGGAGACCAAATCTTTTGGAAATGGTCTGCTTTGCCTGCTAGGAGGAATCTCATGTCTTCCAGGTGTAACATTTTGGACATATTTGAAATCCACATTTTTATCGTTGGTGTGGGAGCGTTTTTCCAAAATTTAAGTATACGTTTTTTTTGCCGTTATTGAGCCGTAATTAAGAAAGCTCTTTTGGAACGAAGTCAGCTCAAAGCTGGCTTCCATCGTTCCAAAAATAATTAATTCTGCATTCGGTTTCAGTTTTATTTTAAATATTTTGTGAAGATTTCAAAGATTTCATTCCAAAACTTTGGGATTTTCATACAAAAAACAAAGGAGTGTGCTATAGTTGCTTCTTGAGATAGACATTTATCACAGATGGGGGAGACATTTCGAAAAAGTTTACTTATTTGAGTTTTTGAGTAATATAGTCCATGTAAAGTTTTACACTGGATTAGAATATGTCTTACATTGATCGAGCATTTGTGCACATATAGCAAGTGTTTATCCCACCTTTCTTTCGAAATGTTTATAGCCAGTGCTTGTTCCCAATCTCTTCGAATTCTATCGGATGATGGTATTTCTATATTTAGGATGGTATTATACAAGTATGATATTAAATTAGTTGATTCCGCCTTTATATTCATTGCTTCATCTAATGGGTCTGTGGACAGATTATGATATTCTTGTGTATATTTTTTCAAATAGTCACGGATTTGAAAATATTTAAAATACTGATTATTTCTCAAATTGTATTTAAGTTGTAGTTGTTGGAATGTTAAAAAATGTCCATTTTCATACATCACTCCAAATGTTTTAATTCCTATTCTTTCCCAGTATGTAAATGATTTATCTATAATAGCTGGGTTAAACGACGGATTATTAACTATTGGAGAAAGAAGCGATAGGTTTCTTAATTTTAAGGTTAATTTTATTTGTTTCCAAATTCTAATTGTACTATGATTAATTGGATTTTTATTGTACTTTGTATTATTCAATTTTATTGGTGAGAGAAGGATCGCTCCTATATTAAAAGGGGATCAATCTTCTCTCTCCATTATTATCCAATCCACCTGCTGGGCAGAGTTGTCCAACAGGTGAATCACATTTTTGACATTTACTGCCCAATAACAATACAACAAATTAGGGAGTGTTAATCCACCAAATGATTTAGGTTTGCACAGATGACTTCTTTGAATTCTATGGGATTTATAGTCCCATATAAAGTTTGTGATACCTGAATCCAATTTTTTTTTAAACTTTTTTGGCAAGTATATTGGTATTGATTGGAATAGATATAAAATTTGTGGTAGAAAGATCATTTTTATATCATTTATTCGGCATATTAAAGACAGCGGAAGAGTTTTCCAAAATTTAATCAGGGCGTTTAATTTATTAAGTAGGGGCATGTAGTTTGCATTAAATAAAGCTTTATATTTTCTAGTAATTTCAATTCCCAAATATTTAAATTTTTCTGTGGCAATTTTAAAAGGTAATTTTAACAGGTGTGTTGAGTCTCGGTGTTCTATTGTCATAATTTCACTTTTATTCCAATTTATTCTGTATCCTGAAAAGGATCCAAATTCCTCTATTAGGTTTAATATATTTGGCATACTGATTTGGGATTTTGTAATGTATAGTAGTACATCATCTGCGTACAATGATATTTTATTATTTGAGTATTTTGTATTATAACCATGGATATTCGGATGTGTTCTAAAGATTTCAGCTAAAGGTTCTATTACAAGAGCAAATAGCAGTGGTGATAGTGAACATCCCTGTCTATTGCCCCTTGATAATTGAAATTTCGGGGACAATATATTGTTAGTTAATATTTTAGCAGTGGGCCTATCATATAATAATTTTATCCATGAGCTAAAATTCTCTCCCATTTGAAAATTTTGCAATACTTTAATAAGGTAGTCCCATACCACTTGATCAAATGCTTTTTCTGCATCCAATGAAATAATTGATGTCTTGTTCTTCAGTTTTATATGAATGCATTATATTAAACAGGCGTCTCAGATTATTGCATGAATATCTCTTGGGTATAAACCCCGTTTGATCCGCATTTATTAATTTACTAACATATTTACTTAGTCTTCTAGCTAATGTTTACGCTAGTATTTTTTTATCTGTAACAGCGCAATGGCTCTATATGAACCAGGTTCTTCTATATCTTTATCTTTTTTAGGTATAAGCGTAATTGTTGATTCCGCTAATGTTTCTGGTAATGTTTGTTCTTTAAAAACATATGTGCACATTTTTTAAGTAAACGTGGTGTAATTATCTCATAAAAACTTTTATAAAAATTCATTACTAAATCCATCTGGTCCTGGTGTTTTTCCATTCTTTATTGAGTTTTTTGTTTCTTCTATTTCCTTAATTGAGATTTGTGCTCCTAATTCCTCTTGTTCAATCAGGTTAAGTTTCGGGAGATTACATTTTTCCAAGAACTCTGTAACTTTAGTACTGTCTGCTGATGTTTTTAAAGTATATAAAATTTGATAAAATCTTTTATTAATATCATTAGGTAGTTAACAATTCACCTTTATCTGATTTAATAGTAAGATTAAACGAGAACTTACCAGTTCGAAGTTTGATCGTTATTATATGAGGGGTACATTGAGGGAATTCGTGAAGAACCCCACCAGGACGCATGCGTGTCATTCTTCAAAGCAGCGGTGTGAAATCACAGATAACTGTAATGACTGAACATAGTAGGATTAGAGATAAAATACCAGTTAAGTATATGATCAAGGGTGGGAGCGGAGGGCACGTATTCCCTCAACGTACTCCTCATAAAATAACGATCAAACTTCGAACTGGTAAGTTCTCGTTTAATCTTACTATTTTACTTCGGAGTCACGTGAGTGACTACGTGAAGATTTCAAAGCTCTGTGATTTCATGCCGTGGAAACGAGTCCATGCATCACATCTGCCTTAATTGACTGTGGGAGGAATTGTGTTAACATGTTTAGACATGAATCCAACATTGAAATCCATGATAAATTGTTAACAACAAATTATAGCCCTTATTTATGGGGTGAAATTATATTATAGAACTTAAAATTGGCTCTGCAAAGTTCCAGTTTAACTACTGGTTTGTGGTAGAATAATTGGAACATTTTCCCCTGATCCATCCTGCTGTCTCGAGGATTTGGTTCATTGGTACATCCAACTCCATAGCTGCCGATGTAGTTGCAGCCCTGGTGGAATAAGATTTGAATATGTTAGTATCCACCCCAGCTGTTGTTAAAACCTGTTTCAGCCATCTGGAATAGTTTGAACCGACACTTTTTTGTGGGTTTGTTTGTGGCTGATTAGTAGTGCAATCTCATAGTCTCAGATGTTTTTGGTGTTCTCCATATATAACAATAATTGTCTTATTATACAGAGACGATATATGTAGGCTAAATTTTATTTTGAGGCCTGATGATCCCGGTCTGTTCTGTTTGACTAATTCGTAATATGAAACGTTATATTCCTGTTGAAGTCATATAGTCCAGCCTTAACTTATGTACGACTGTACCCTTAGTGCCGTGACCAAAGCCATCAGCATGACTGGTTTGTGCGTCAATCTTTGCAGGGACAGAGCTGTTGCTGGAGACCAATTCCTTAGCAACGTTAGGGCAATACTCATATCCCATTTAGAGAGTAACTGGTTCTTGGGGGATAGATATTAAAAATTCCCCTCATACGTTTGGTTACCAGGGGTGAGTCCCAACAGAATGACGCTCTGATCCTCATCATAGATATGTTGATAGGGCACTTCTGGCGCAGTTAATGGCACTGTAACTGAGCCCCTCAACATAATGGAGGCCTGCCAGGAATTCGAGAACAGACGTTATGTTCATCAAACTGTAGGTGATGTTGTTTCTGTGACTATATCTTTATACCAGATATAGTTTTTGGTGGACTGTCTGTGGCCCGCTGAGATAATGTTCAATGTTCGGTCCGCCAGTCCCAGTTGCAGTAGAGGTTTCTTTAGACTCTACAAATTGATAGGTTTGTTTGTCTTTGACATGCATGGGTTCCCCTGTTACGGGATGAACCAATAATCTGGTTGTTTCAGGATGGTGATCCATGGTTAAACCCCATGTTGAGTATCACAGGGAACCATGGTTAAGTAGGTCAATCGGCACTACCAATTAACAGACGCTGAGTCTTGTTGTATTTTTTGTAATACCCGACTGATGATGCAGAAAAGGAGAGAATGCATAGATAAACAATTGCCCCCTCAATGCAGTGAAAAGCATCTGTCCCTGCTGTCCCAGGGTCTGGTTCCCAAGAAACACAGTTTGGTAACTGGTGATTAAGTCTTATTTTATTGAATTTGCGTGACCTGATGTCTGTCACTGAATTTTGGGTTACCTGGTAGGTAAGTAGCTGATATTCCAATATTTCTCTGGATACACCGTTACCAAATTGTATTAGTCAGATTGTCACTCTGTAGTCTAACATACTGGTGATTTATCCCAGAGCAGTATGACTTTAGGCCATAGAACGCACCCCACATTTCCAGGTAGTTTATGCCCAGTGTCTGTGATAATGATGCCTCCTGTGCCTTTCACCTACCTCCACAGATGGAGATGGAAATTGGTAGTACCCCAACCAAGCGCACTGGCATCAGTTTGTAGCACCACTAAGGGTTTGCTGATAACGATAGGGTTGGAACAATGCCGAATGTTATCCCTCTACCATTTTAATTCCATAAGCTTTGATTGGTGGCTTATTGGTCTGTCGAAATGACCAGTATTAACTTTGAGTGTTTGTATTTTGCCCTTTGTAGAATTTTGGTTATACAAAGGTCCAAATTGTGTGGCTGGAAAGGCAGACATTATATGCCAATTATACTTGCTACCAATCTGATAGACGGTTCACTGATGTCAGTGGGGTTGTTTCAGGCCTCAGTTAAGACTGTAGCCTTGTCCTTTGGTAAAGTCACCGACATGTGAGCTGTCAATAGTGAACCCCAAATAATCCATTATGTTGGTAGGCGTTAGTTTAAATTTAACTGGATGGATGATAACACCAGTTTTCACCCAAATGTATGGTGGCTGTTACAGCTAGTTATGCCAACTCCAAAGTTATGCCCACAATTAGTATGATCATATGATAATGATCATCCAGTTGAATTTTTTAAAATAACGTTTGTGATCAGTCCGTGTAGGCACTGAATAGTAAGCATCTTTTAGGCATCCTAGCCATGGAGTAGCCTTTGGAAATCAGTCCTTTAGCAGTTACCAGTTACCATTTTGTACTGAATATATAGTACAATGTATTCCAGCCAATCGTGTTGGGTTTACCCATTACCCCTTTTGCACAATTCAATGGTATATCCCTGGATACTGCTTAGGATATAAGTGTCTGTAGTTAATATACACCATGTATCCAAAAGAGTGTAATCTCCCACCAATGTGTGTATTATCCACTCTTCCTATAATTTGTAAGGGACCAGACCCACCTACCTCCATTGTTACCAGTGGAAGTTTGCTTCTTCTGTGTGGTCTTCGTGGAGGTTGAGGCGCCGGTGTCTGGGTTTGTTTTTGGGTTGGGGTTTGCGCATCTTCCAGAAAGGCCGGTCTGGGCTATGGTCTAAAAGACGGCTGTCCTGTATGCCCGGCCTTTGAGCTTTCACCAGCTTCTCTTGTTCTGCTGGTGGGTGCATAAGGGTGCTGTCTTTGGCTGTAGGAGATCCTTAATGTTGTCACCTTTATGAGCCCCAGGACTTTCCTAAGTCCTGCTCCGACATGTTTCCAGATGCTATTTCCACGACTGGAACATTCACGGATGCGCAGTTTCCTGGTCCCAAGTATTTTTGCAGTGGTGTCCATCGTGGTCTGGCTGTATGTATTTGGACACCATGACCAGTAGATTTTGCCTTCCTGCACCCCCTGCACACTTGTAGTTTTGTTCGTCAAAACCCCTCTTCAGGGTCAGCCCAGAATTGACCCCCCCCCAGTACTCCCCTCTGACGAGGGAGATGCATTGTGCAGCCCTACAAGAGGTGCTGCTGTGGGTTTTACATAGTGCCCACAGTGACTAGACTCCATCTCCCGGAGCCTGTCATGTTGGAGCTTGGCTCCATAAGCCGCTCCAACCGGCTCCAGCGCTCACGGTCGCTGGCCGCCCAAAGTCGGACTCATCAGTCCTCGACTCTTTTGGTTTTCTTCTTGCCTTCCCGCCCAGATGCAGTGTTTAATCTGGGGCGAAGGGCGGAGTGCGGGGGCGAAGACGGGCACAGCTGTTCCCTTACGGGTGATTCCTGTGCCGCCGGCCGCTGCTGGCGTCCGCTACTCCGCGGTCTTCCCCCGCCAGCTCTGGTCGACTTCTTTGCCTTGTGCATGTTTCCACCCACCTGTAGAACAGTATGGGAACAATAAAGACCGCAGTATCACATACCTGCAGGTCCAGGCTTAAAACTTGCCATTAAGGGGGAACGTCTTCCACCCCTCCTACTGCCGTTTTAATTTGTCAAAGCCAACGGCTCCGTTCTGTATGGTCTCCCGCCCAGCCATGGTGTTTAATCTGGCCGATGCGGGAGCGAAGTCGGGCACAGCTGTTCCCTTACAGGTGATTCCTGTGCCGCCTGCCGTTATTTGCACAGCTCTCCATGTTTCCCCACCTGTGAAACAGTATGGGGAGAATAAAGACCGCAGTTTTACTTACCTGCAGGACCTGGTTTAAACTGTCGCTACGGGGTAACGTCGTTCCACCCCGTCACCTGCCGTTTCGACTTGTCAAAGTCGATGGCCCCATTCTGAATAGTCTCCCGCCCGGCCGTGGTGTTCTGACCGGCGCGGGACCAAACGTCGGCACAGCTGATCCCACTTACGGGGTTGTGCCTTCAGCTGCTGCTGGCTCCCGCAACTTCGCGTTCCACCCCAGCCAGCTTCACTCGCAGCACTTGTGGACACTAATTTGTCCAGCTTACCCCCCCCTGTGTAAAAACAGCGCGGGAACAAACACTACCGCAGAGTAAATCACTTACCTGCAGGTCGCGGTTTCAAACTTACCGCTGCGGGGGAACGCTCCACCCCGCCTGTCATTTCGCAAGCGTGAAAGCGATATGCCACGCATGCGTCCTGGCAGGGTTCTTCACGTAGTCACTCACGTGACTCCGAAGTAAAATCTTTAAAATCGTATGATCCTTTTCCCGTTTTTTCAATTGACGTGCTAAAAGTATGCAGTTTATCACCAAATTCAAAATGTCCCTGTTTTGTGATTTGAAATAATCTTATAACTTTTGCTGATATTATTTTATTTTATTTAAATTTCAATATTCAATATTATTTTATTATGTTTATCTATAGTTGGCTCTTTAGCGTTATCTAAATCCAATTGTCTAATTCGTTCTTCTAACTGCCTTTGTTCATTCTTATTCTTTTTATTTTGAAAAGCTTGATATGAAATTATAGATCCTCTGATAAATGCTTTGAAAGATGCCCATGGTAAAGTGGGTGAAATATCTGGGGTGTCATTGGTCTCGAAAAAAAGGTCCATCTGTTGTTTTAGATATATACCACCTTGTGGATCATTTAAAATTTGAGGATTAAACCTCCAAAACGATTTTTTATTAGGCATTCCGAGTTTTTTTTAAAAAGTTGACGGTGCCAACGAATGTGATTCATGAGGGAAGCGCGGAGAATGCTGTCTTCATAGAATATAGTAACCATTTCATAAAGTCCCTCACATCGGCTGGGACAAAATATTATGATGCATGGGATTCACAGAGATTTTGTAATATGGATTAAGGACTGGTTTACTGAGAAATGATACAGGGCTATACCAGAAGAACAATATTCAGGTTGGAGATCTGTGACCAGAGAATTTTCACAGATATTTGTGTTGGGATCTCTGTTATTTGCAAGATATTTGACAGTTCAGAGGGAAACATAGATCAGCCAAGAATGAATGAGTGGAGTAGACTCAATGGATCAAATGGCCTAATTTTGCTCAAGGGACTCATGATCTTATGAACTTATGAACAAGCTGTTGGAACGATATCTCTTATGATATGCTAGCCTTCAGACGGGTTGGTTAATAATATTACAGATATTATCAAGATTGCTGGAGCAGTGGAATGTGCGGAAGGATGTCAGAGTACACAGCGGGATTTAAATCAGCTACAGATATGCGCGGAGGGATGGCAGATGCACTATAATCAGAGACAGTGTGAGTTGTTTCACCATGGGAGGTTGAATATTTGGGGGAAAATGAACAATTAATGGCAGACCTTAACTGCAATGATGTACTGAGGGATCTTAGAGAAGGTCCATAACTTACTGAAAGTATCATCACAAGTTGGTAATTGAGAGGGAAATATAGATCAGCCAAGATTGAATGGAGGAGTACATTCAATAGGCTAAATGGCATAATTTCTATCCTATGACTTATGAACATGATCTTATGACAAGTTTAAGGGGTGATATGAAGTCCTACCATATTTCAGCCTTCATTGGTAGAGGCATTGAGTATAATAGTAAGGAAGTCATAATACACATAATACACAGAAGGTCAACAGGCATATTTGCAGCATCAGCTGTTGTGAGAAGAATGATTGAAAATGGAATAGTTGTAACATAAATATTTGCAACAGCAGCAAATTATTGGTCAATCCTTATTATTATTTTACAGGTCACATTGTACAATCTTGATCAAGGGTGTTGAGGAGATCAAAAAGATGATTAATGAGTGTAGGGCATGGATGATGTCCACATATATTTCAGGAAGCCATTTGATAATGTTCCTCATGGTGGGCTGATCCAAAAGATTAAGATGCATGAGATTCACAGTGATTCACAAGTGTGGGTTGTTGCACTGAAGGAGGTTGATTGTAAGGGGATAATATACAGTTAATGACCGACCCTTAACAGCATTGATGTACAGAGAGAGCTTGGGGTGCAAGTCCAGAAATTACCAAACGGTGCATCACAAGTTGGCAGTTCGAAGGGAAATATAGTTCAGCCAGGAATGAATAGCGAAGTAGATTCGATAGGCCAAATGAGTAAAAAATAACATCATAGTGTGATAACGAATTCATTTGATATGCTAGCCTTCATTACCAGAGTCAATGAGGATAAGAGTTACGGACGCATAATTCATATTTAAACTGCAACAGGAAATTGTCCCCACTAGATCCGTGTTACTTTATTGAGGTGACACTGAGAGAGACCATGCACGTTTCTAACAGATAAAGCTTTAGGTACTTACTAATTTCCAAAGTTGTGGAACTGATATCAGTAGTCGTTTCACTTGTTTGTGTTGGAGTGGAGCTCTCGGTGGTTGTAGATACTTCTGTGCTCACTGTCCCTGAAGTGAGTGATGTTGAGGTTGATGATAGACCAGTTGTAAATGTTGAAACAGGAATAGTTGTCGGAGTGGTAGATGTTGTTGAGGCTGCATTAAAACACAGATAATCAGCGTGGAAGGCAAGGTGAAATTAGTTGCTTATTTCCTTTTTCACTCACAACATTAAGGACAGTGGGTAGTTGAAATGTGAATTGTTGAAACAGGAGGAGATGAAAAACTAGCACATAGATTTCAGTAAGCCATTAGTTAACATTCCTCGTGGTGGGCTTGGGGTGCAAGTCCAGAACTTAGGAAAATGTGCATCACAAGTTGATAGTTCAGAGGGAAATATAGTTCAGCCAGGAATGAATGGCGGAGTAGACTCGACAGGCCAAATGAATAAAAATAACATCATAGCGTGATAAAGAAGTCATTTGATAGGCTAGCCTTCACTAGCAGAGGCATTGAGAATAAAAGTTAGGGACGCATAATACATATTTAAACTGCAACAGGAAATTGTCCCCACTAGATCTGTGTTACTTTATTTACCATTTTCACTAACAACATTAAGGACAGTGAGTAGTTGAAATGTGAAGTGTTGAAACTGGAAGAGATGAAAAGCCAGTACATATTTCAGGATAAAGTGCAATAAGTGAAGGTCAGCAGGCATATTTGCAGCATGAGCTGTTGTGAGAAGAATGATTGAATGGGGAATAGTTGTTACAGAAATATTTGCAACAGCAGGAAATTATTGGTCAAGTGATTAAAAAGATGGTTGATGAGGGTAGGGCATGGATGTTGGCCACATAGATCTCAGTAAGCCATTTGATAACGTTCCTCATGGTGAGCTGATCCAAAACATTAAGATGCATGAGATTCGCAGTGATTCACAAGTGCGAGTTGTTGCACTGAGGGTGGTTGATTGTAAGGGGATAATATACAGTTAATGTCAGACCCTTAACAGAATTGATGTACAGAGAGAGTTTGGGGTGCAAGTCCAGAACTTACCAAAAGGTGCATCACAAGTTGATAGTTCAGAGGGAAATATAGTTCAGCCAGGAATGAATGGCGAAGAAGACTCGATAGGCCAAATGAATAAAAAATAACTTCATAAAGAAGTCATTTAACAGCAATGATGTACAGTGGGATATTAGAGTGGGTCCATAACTTACTGAAAGTAGCAGCACGAGAGTTGAGAGGGAAATATAGATCAGTCAAGATTGAATGGAGGAGTAGATTCAATAGGCCAAAAGGTGTAATTTTACTCATATCACTTATTAATATGAACTTATGACAAGTTCATGGGATGATATGAAGTCCTACCAAATGCCAGCCGTCATTGGCAGAGTCATCGAGTATAAGAGTTCGGAAGTCATAATCCATAATTCAACTGGAAGAAATTCTCGCCAGATTTCTGTTGCTTTATTTATGTGACATTGAGAGAGACCATTCACATTGCTAATGGACAAAGCTTTACAGACTTACTCATTTCAGAAGTTGTGGAGCTGATATCTGTTGATTCACTTGTTTGTGTTGGAGTGGAGCTCTCGATGGTTGTAGATACTTCTGTGCTCGATGTCCCTGACGTGAGTGATGTTGAGGTTGATGATGGACCTTTTGTAAATGTTGAAACAGGAATAGTTATCAGGGTGGTAGATGTTGTTGAGGCTCCATTAAAACACAGATACTCAGCACGGTAGTTGAGGTGAAATTAGTTGCCTGTTTCCTTTTTCACTCACAACATTATGGACGGGTGATATGAAGTCCTACCATATGCCAGCCTTCATTGATAAAGGCGTTGAGTATAATAATTCGGAAGTAATAATACATATTTAAACTGGATCAAGAAGATCTCCCCAGTAGATCTTTGTTACTTTGTTCAGGTGACACTGAGAGAAACCATGCACATTGCTAACAGACAAAGCTTTGCAGACTTACTAATTCCAGAAGTTGTCGAACTGATATCAGTAGTCCTTTCACTTCTTTGTGTTGGAGTGGAGCTCTCGGTGGTTGTAGATACTTCTGTGCTCGATGTCCCTGAAGTGAGGGATGTTGAGGTTGATGATAAACCAGTTGTAAATATTGAAACAGGAATAGGTGTCGGAGTGGTAGATGTTGTTGAGGCTGCATTAAAACACAGGTATTCAGCACGGAAGGTGATGTGAAATTAGTTGCTTATTTCCATTTTCACTTACTACATTAAGGATAGTGAATAGTTGAAATGTGAATTGTTGAAACTGGAGAAGATGAAAAGCCAGTACATGTGTCAGGATAAAGTGAAATAACTGAAGGTCAACAGGCATATTTGCAGCATGAGCTGTTGTGAGAAGAATGATTGAAAATGGAATAGTTGTAACTTAAATATTTGCAACAGCAGGAAATTATTGGTCATTCCTTATTATTATTTTGCAGGTCACATTGAACAATCTTGATCAAGGGTTTCGAGGAGATCAAAAAGATGATTAATGAGTGTAGGGCATGGATGTTGTCCACATATATTTCAAGAGGCCATTTGATAACGTTCCTCGTGATGGAGTAGAATCGATAGGCCAAATGAGTAAAAAATAACATCATAGTGGGATAACAAATTCATTTGATATGCTAGCCTTCATTACCAGAGTCAATGAGGATAAGAGTTAGGGACGCATAATTCATATTTAAACTGCAACAGGAAATTGTCCCCACTAGATCCATGTTACTTTATTGAGGTGACACTGAGGGAGACCATGCACGTTTCTAACAGATAAAGCTTTAGGTACTTACTGATTTCCGAAGTTGTGGAACTGATTTCAGTAGTCGTTTGACTTGTTTGTGTTGGAGTGGAGCTCTCGGTGGTTGTAGGTACTTCTGTGCTCGATGTCCCTGAAGTGAGTGATGTTGATGTTGAGGTTGATGATGGACCTGTTGTAAATGTTGAAATAGGAATAGTTGTCGGAGTGGTAGATGTTGTTGAGGCTGCATTAAAACATAAGATACTCAGCACGGAAGGTGAGGTGAAATTAGTTGCATATTTCCTTTTTCACTCACAACTTTGAGAACAGTGAATAGTTGAAATATGAAATGTTAAAACAGGAGGAGATGAAACACCATACATATGTCAGGGTAAAGCGCAATCAGAAAAGTTCAGCAGGGACATTTGCAGCAAGAGCTGTTGCGAGAAGAATGATTGAAAATGGAATAGTTGTAACAGGAATATTTGCAACAGCAGGAAAATATTGGCCCATCCTTATAATTATTTTGCAGGTCACATCGTACAATCTGAATCAAGTTTTTTGAGGAGATCAAAAAGATGATTGATCGGGGTAGGGCATGGATGTTGCCCACATAGATTTCAGTAAGCCATTTGATAACGTTCCTCCTGGTGGGCTGATCCAAAAGATTAAGATGCATGAGATTCACAGTGATTCACAAGTGTGAGTTGTTGCACTGAGGGAGGTTGATTAAACGGCAACAGGAAATTGTCCCCACTTGATCCGTGCTACTTTATTTAGGTGATACTGAGAGAGACCATGCATGTTGCTAACAGATAAAGCTTTAGAGACTTACTAATTTCTGAAGTTGTGGAACTGATATCAGTATAATAGTTAGGAAGTCATAATACACGTGTAAACTGGATCAAGAAGTTCTCTCCAGTTGATCTTTGTTACTTTGTTCAGGTGATACTGAGAGAAAACATGCACAATGTTAACAAACAAAGCTTCACAGACTTACTAATTCCAGAAGTTGTGGAACTGATGTCAGTAGTCATTTCACTTGTTTGTGTTGGAGTGGAGCTCTCGGTGATTGTAGATACTTCTGTGCTCACTGTCCCTGAAGTGAATGATGTTGAGGTTGATGATAGACCAGTTGTAAATGTTGAAACAGGAATAGTTGTCGGAGTGGTAGACGATGTTGAGGCTACATTAAAACACAGATATTCAGCACGGAAGGCGAGGTGAAATTAGATGCTTATTTCCTTTTTCACTAACAACATTAAGGACAGTGAGTAGTTGAAATGTGAAGTGTTGAAACTGGAAGAGATGAAAAGCCAGTACATATTTCAGGATAAAGTGCAATAAGTGATGGTCAGCAGGCATATTTTCAGCATGAACTGTTGTGAGAAGAATGATTGAATGGGGAATAGTTGTTACAGAAATATTTGCAACAGCAGGAAATTATTGGTCAGGTGATTAAAAAGATGGTTGATGAGGGTAGGGCATGGATGTTGGCCACATAGATCTCAGTAAGCCATTTGATAACGTTCCTCATGGTGAGCTGATCCAAAACATTAAGATGCATGAGATTCGCAGTGATTCACAAGTGCGAGTTGTTGCACTGAGGGTGGTTGATTGTAAGGGGATAATATACAGTTAATGTCAGACCCTTAACAGAATTGATGTACAGAGGGAGCTTGGGGTGCAAGTCCAGAACTTACCAAAAGGTGCATCACGAGTTGATAGTTCGGAGGGAAATATAGTTCAGCCAGGAATGAATGGCGAAGAAGACTCGATAGGCCAAATGAATAAAAAATAACTTCATAAAGAAGTAATTTAACAGCAATGATGTACAGTGGGATATTAGAGTGGGTCCATAACTTACTGAAAGTAGCAGCACGAGAGTTGAGAGGGAAATATAGATCAGTCAAGATTGAATGGAGGAGTACATTCAATAGGCCAAAAGGTGTAATTATACTCATATCACTTATTAATATGAACTTATGACAAGTTCATGGGATGATATGAAGTCCTACCAAATGCCAGCCGTCATTGGCAGAGTCATCGAGTATAAGAGTTCGGAAGTCATAATCCATAATTCAACTGGAAGAAATTCTCGCCAGATTTCTGTTGCTTTGTTTATGTGACATTGAGAGAGGCCATTCACATTGCTAATGGACAAAGCTTTACAGACTTACTCATTTCAGAAGTTGTGGAGCTGATATCTGTTGTTTGACTTGTTTGTGTTGGAGTGGAGCTCTCGGTGGTTGTAGATACTTCTGTGCTCGATGTCCCTGACGTGAGTGATGTTGAGGTTGATGATGGACCTTTTGTAAATGTTGAAACAGAAATAGTTATCAGGGTGGTAGATGTTGTTGAGGCTCCATTAAAACACAGATACTCAGCACGGTAGTTGAGGTGAAATTAGTTGCCTATTTCCTTTTTCACTCACAACATTATGGACGGGTGATATGAAGTCCTACCATATGCCAGCCTTCATTGATAAAGGCGTTGAGTATAATAATTCGGAAGTAATAATACATATTTAAACTGGATCAAGAAGTTCTCCCCAGTAGATCTTTGTTACTTTGTTCAGGTGACACTGAGAGAAACTATGCACATTGCTAACAGACAAAGCTTTGCAGACTTACTAATTCCAGAAGTTGTCGAACTGATATCAGTAGTCCTTTCACTTGTTTGTGTTGGAGTGGAGCTCTCGGTGGTTGTAGATACTTCTGTGCTCGATGTCCCTGAAGTGAGGGATGTTGAGGTTGATGATAAACCAGTTGTAAATGTTGAAACAGGAATAGGTGTCGGAGTGGTAGATGTTGTTGAGGCTGTATTAAAACACAGGTATTCAGCACGGAAGGTGATGTGAAATTAGTTGCTTATTTCCATTTTCACTTACTACATTAAGGATAGTGAGTAGTTGAAATGTGAATTGTTGAAACTGGAGAAGATGAAAAGCCAGTACATGTGTCAGGATAAAGTGGAATAACTGAAGGTCAACAGGCATATTTGCAGCATGAGCTGTTGTGAGAAGAATGATTGAAAATGGAATAGTTGTAACTTAAATATTTGCAACAGCAGGAAATTATTGGTTATTCCTTATTATTATTTTGCAGGTCACATTGTACAATCTTGATCAAGGGTTTTGAGGAGATCAAAAAGATGATTAATGAGTGTAGGGCATGGATGTTGTCCACATATATTCCAAGAAGCCATTTGATAATGTTCCTCGTGGTGGGCTGATCCAAAAGACTAAGATGCATGAGATTCACAGTGATTCACAAGTGTGAGTTGTTGCACTGGGGGGAGGTAATTGTAAGGGGATAATATACAGTTAATGACCGACCCTATACAGCATTGATGTTCAGAGGTATATTGTGGTGCAAGTCCAGAACTTACCAAAATGTGCATCACTAATTGGCACTTCGAAGGGAAATATAATTCAACCAGGAATGGATGATGGAGTAGAATCGATAGGCCAAATGAGTAAAAAATAACATCATAGTGGGATAACAAATTCATTTGATAGGCTAGCCTTCACTAGCAGAGGCATTGAGAATAAAAGTTAGGGACGCATAATACATATTTAAACTGCAACAGGAAATTGTCCCCACTAGATCTGTGTTACTTTATTTACCATTTTCACTTACTACATTAAGGACAGTGAGTAGTTGAAATGTGAAGTGTTGAAACTGGAAGAGATGAAAAGCCAGTACATATTTCAGGATAAAGTGCAATAAGTGAAGGTCAGCAGGCATATTTGCAGCATGAGCTGTTGTGAGAAGAATGATTGAATGGGGAATAGTTGTTACAGAAATATTCGCAACAGCAGGAAATTATTGGTCAAGTGATTAAAAAGATGGTTGATGAGGGTAGGGCATGGATGTTGGCCACATAGATCTCAGTAAGCCATTTGATAACGTTCCTCATGGTGAGCTGATCCAAAACATTAAGATGCATGAGATTCGCAGTGATTCACAAGTGCGAGTTGTTGCACTGAGGGTGGTTGATTGTAAGGGGATAATATACAGTTAATGTCAGACCCTTAACAGAATTGATGTACAGAGAGAGCTTGGGGTGCAAGTCCAGAACTTACCAAAAGGTGCATCACAAGTTGATAGTTCGGAGAGAAATATAGTTCAGCCAGGAATGAATGGCGAAGAAGACTCGATAGGCCAAATGAATAAAAAATAACTTCATAAAGAAGTCATTTAACAGCAATGATGTACAGTGGGATATTAGAGTGGGTCCATAACTTACTGAAAGTAGCAGCACGAGAGTTGAGAGGGAAATATAGATCAGTCAAGATTGAATGGAGGAGTAGATTCAATAGGCCAAAAGGTGTAATTTTACTCATATCACTTATTAATATGAACTTATGACAAGTTCATGGGATGATATGAAGTCCTACCAAATGCCAGCCGTCATTGGCAGAGTCATCGAGTATAAGAGTTCGGAAGTCATAATCCATAATTCAACTGGAAGAAATTCTCGCCAGATTTCTGTTGCTTTATTTATGTGACATTGAGAGAGACCATTCACATTGCTAATGGACAAAGCTTTACAGACTTACTCATTTCAGAAGTTGTGGAGCTGATATCTGTTGATTCACTTGTTTGTGTTGGAGTGGAGCTCTCGGTGGTTGTAGATACTTCTGTGCTCGATGTCCCTGACGTGAGTGATGTTGAGGTTGATGATGGACCTTTTGTAAATGTTGAAACAGGAATAGTTATCAGGGTGGTAGATGTTGTTGAGGCTCCATTAAAACACAGATACTCAGCACGGTAGTTGAGGTGAAATTAGGTGCCTATTTCCTTTTTCACTCACAACATTATGGACGGGTGATATGAAGTCCTACCATATGCCAGCCTTCATTGATAAAGGCGTTGAGTATAATAATTCGGAAGTAATAATACATATTTAAACTGGATCAAGAAGACCTCCCCAGTAGATCTTTGTTACTTTGTTCAGGTGACACTGAGAGAAACCATGCACATTGCTAACAGACAAAGCTTTGCAGACTTACTAATTCCAGAAGTTGTGGAACTGATATCAGTAGTCCTTTCACTTGTTTGTGTTGGAGTGGAGCCCTCGGTGGTTGTAGATACTTCTGTGCTCGATGTCCTTGAAGTGAGGGATGTTGAGGTTGATGATAAACCAGTTGTAAATATTGAAACAGGAATAGGTGTCGGAGTGGTAGATGTTGTTGAGGCTGCATTAAAACACAGGTATTCAGCACGGAAGGTGAGGTGAAATTAGTTGCTTATTTCCATTTTCACTTACTACATTAAGGATAGTGAGTAGTTGAAATGTGAATTGTTGAAACTGGAGAAGATGAAAAGCCAGTACATGTGTCAGGATAAAGTGAAATAACTGAAGGTCAACAGGCATATTTGCAGCATGAGCTGTTGTGAGAAGAATGATTGAAAATGGAATAGTTGTAACTTAAATATTTGCAACAGCAGGAAATTATTGGTCATTCCTTATTATTATTTTGCAGGTCACATTGTACAATCTTGATCAAGGGTTTTGAGGAGATCAAAAGATGATTAATGAGTGTAGGGCATGGATGTTGTCCACATATATTTCAAGAAGCCATTTGATAACGTTCCTCGTGGTGGGCTGATCCAAAAGACTAAGATGCATGAGATTCACAGTGATTCACAAGTGTGAGTTGTTGCACTGGGGGAGGTAATTGTAAGGGGATAATATACAGTTAATGACCGACCCTAAACAGCATTGATGTTCAGAGGTATATTGTGGTGCAAGTCCAGAACTTACCAAAATGTGCATCACTAATTGGCACTCGAAGTGAAATATAATTCAGCCAGGAATGAATGATGGAGTAGAATCGATAGGCCAAATGAGTAAAAAATAACATCATAGTGGGATAACAAATTCATTTGATATGCTAGCCTTCATTACCAGAGTCAATGAGGATAAGAGTTAGGGACGCATAATTCATATTTAAACTGCAACAGGAAATTGTCCCCACTAGATCCGTGTTACTTTATTGAGGTGACACTGAGAGAGACCATGCACATTTCTAACAGATAAAGCTTTAGGTACTTACTAATTACCGAAGTTGTGGAACTGATATCAGTAGTCGTTTCACTTGTTTGTGTTGGAGTGGAGCTCTCGGTGGTTGTAGATACTTCTGTGCTCGATGTCCCTGAAGTGAGTGATGTTGAGGTTGATGATGGACCTGTTGTAAATGTTGAAACAGGAATAGTTGGCGGAGCGGTAGATGTTGTTGAGGCTGCATTAAAACACAGATACTTAACACGGAAGGTGAGGTGAAATTAGTGGCTTATTTCCTTTTTAATTCACAACATTAAGGACAGTGAGTACTTCAAATGTGAATTCTTGAAACAGGAGGAAATGAAAAGGCAGTAGATAAGTCAGGATAAAGTGCAATAAGTGAAGGTCTTCAGGCATATTTGCAGCATGAGCATATCTTAAAAGAATGACTGTGAAAATGATAGTGGTAATAGGAATATTTGCAGCAGGAAATGGCGACGCTGCCTTACCACCTGCGGCTCGCCTGCAGTCCATCTGTTGTTTCTTTTTGTTGTTGTTTTCTTTTGTCCTGTTTTAGTTAATTTTAGTTTATTAGGTTGTGTATGTGTGGGGTGGGGGGTGGGAGAAACATGCTTTTGGTCTCTTTCTTCGGGGGGGATGCAACTTTTTCTTGTCGTATCCCCCGTCTCCATCTCCATCTACGCTGAGGCCTAATGGTGGAGCTGGCGGCCTCAGGGCTGTGACGGCGTTCCGGCATTCCGGCGGCAGACCCGACTTTGGGGCTGTGGCGGCGTTCCGGCGGCGGCCAGACTTCGGAGCTATTCTGGCGTTCCGGCGGCGGCGGCGGAAACGGCGGCCCGACGTTGGAGCTGTGGCGGTGTTCCAGCATTCCAGCGGCGGCCCGACTTCGGGGCTGTGGCGGCGGCCACCCGACTTTGGAGGCTCTGCCGCAGGCCCAGTGGATTCGGCCGCGGGCCCAGTAGACCATATCATCGGGAGCTCGCAGGTCCCTGGTTGGTGACCTGATTTGCCGGAGCTCCCGCAACAATAGCTTCATCCGCTGGATTGGAGGGCGGCAGCCTCGGCAGCTTCGACAACCCCGGGCCGCGGAGTTTGAACCGGCCCGTTCGCGGAGCTCGGATTCAGCCGCCGGAATGACTTACTTACCATCACCCGGCAGGGTCACAACATCGGAAGCCTGGATCGCCTCAGCGCAAAGGGAGAAGAAGGAGGGAATAGACAAAGACTTTAAGACTTTTGCTTTCCATCGTAGTAAGGAGGTGCCTGGTGAAATCACTGTGGTGGATAATAAATTTGTGTTTATTGTGTGTTTTTGTTATTTTTATTATATGTATGACTGCAAGGCACAAAATTTCGTTCAGACCAAAAGGTCTGAATGACAATAAAGGATACTTTGACTTGAGGAGGAAAAGATTGGCCAATCATTATTATTATGTGGCAGGTCACATCTTACTATCTTAATCATGATTTTTGAGTAGCCCACGAATGTGATTGGTGAGGGGACGGTGGAGAATGCTGCCTACATAGATTATAGTAACCATTTCATAAAGTTCCTCAAGGTAGACTGGGACAAAATATTATGATGCATGGGATTCACCGAGATTTTGTCATATGGATTAAGGACTGATTTACTGAGAAATGATACATGGCTGTGGCGGGAGAACGATATTCAGGCTGCACATCTGTGACCAGAGGATTTCCACAGTAATTTGTGTTGTGATCTCAGTTATTTGCAAAATATTGGACAGTTCAGAGGGAGAAATAGATCAGCCAAGAATGAATGGTGGATTAGATTTGATGTACCAAATGGCCTAATTCTGCTCAAGGGACTTATAATCTTAAGAAATTATGAACAAGCTGTTGGAACGATATGTCTTATGATATGCTAGCCTTGAGACGGGTTGGTTAATTATATTACAGATAATACCAAGATTGCGACTTCCGGTTGGCGCCACGATGTGAGTGGAATCGCGCCATTACAGCTCCGAAAAAAACTGAATTTAAAACGGGGGTAAAAGGGTCAAACAAACGCACTTACCACAGGAGATCGATTGTGAACGGCTCCGGCAGCATTTAAAAGGTGCGTGACGTCATCAGGCGCGCGATTTTAAGAAGAAATTATGACCCAGCGCTCCCCCACCCCCACCGCTGGAAAAAAAGCTACGAGAAGGGAAACTGGCCTCAGCTCGGGTGCAACTGCTGCTTCTCAAGAAGATATCTCACAGAGGAAAGCTGAAATGGAGGAACTTAAGACTACCATTCTAGGTGAGATAAAGAAGCAGAGGAAGGAGTATATGGAGGAGATAAAGAAGCAGAGGAAGGAGTATATGGAGGAGATAAAAAGTTTAAAAGCGGATATGCTGGTGTCTCACGAGAAAAATAAAGAAGATAAAGAAGACTTAATAAAACAAGTTATAACGACGGTAAAAAGTATGATGGATGAGTGGAAGGAAAAGGCTAATGCCGAGTTACAAACTCAAATTGAGGATGTAAAGGAAATAGCTGCTGGGATGGAAAGAAAGCTGGATGACAAGATAGATCCTACTATAATTTCGCTAGACCAACAAGGCGAAGCAATTAAAGAGCTAACTAAAATTGCTGAAGTGAATACTAAGGAGACCGAAAAACTCCGTGCCGAGAACAAACGCCTCTTAGAATTATTACATAAAACAAACGAGAAATGTATCGATCTGGAGGGACGCCAACGCCGTAAAAATTTGCGTATAGTTGGTCTGAGCGAAGGTCGTGAGGGGAGTCAAGATCCTCGAAAATTTGTTGCAAAACTTTTAATGGATATTTTGAATTTGGATCATGAACCCCTGTTGAGCCGTGCACATAGGGCTCTAAGACGGGCCCCTGGGATAGGTTCATCGCCCAGACAAATGATTGTAAAAGTGGCCTTTGACCATGTCTTCGAAGAAATGATGAAGATAATAATAAAAAAGAGAAACCTGAAATACGAGGGAGACAACATCAGTATTTTTAGAGACTTCCCTGCAGAAGTGGCCAAGAAAAGAGCTCTATTTAAAGAAACAAAAGGTATTCTGAGGAATGTACAGAATACTAAGAATCTGAGATATGGCTTGATGTACCCAGCAATACTGAGAGTAACTTATGATGACAAGGAATATCGTTTCGTTAAGCATACTGAAGCATTGAAATTCGCCCGAGGCATACAGCAGAAGCCAGAAGATGAAGAGAGAGAAGATGCGGAGGAAGAACCCGAGGGAGAAGGAGAGGACTGAACTTTTATCATCGACCTGTGGTTATGAAATACTCACTTAGAAGGAAGTGGAATAATGGGCATTTAGTAGTAGTTCTGTATTAATTATTAGAAAATATTTAATTATTCCATGATAATAGTATTACATATTATAGTATTAAATACAATTGATATTAGTAATTAGCAAATAGTAATATGAATAATAGAAATAATTACTAAGTACTAAGTATATAAAGTTAGTACCCCACCCCAATATATATAGCATTTGAGATAGGAGCTGGTATAATCAACATCTTTTTTTTATTAAAAAAACGGAAGTCTTTAGATTAATGGCCACGTTAGTGTGGCTTTCACCTTCACATACTACACACTATACAAGTGTAGTTTCTTTTTTTTCTGAGCACCCTATTAACACTCTTTACTTTTTTTTTATTATTGATATTTCTTATTGTTTTTGTTTTTTATTGATCTTATATTATATATTATTTGAATGTAGATGTGAAGGATATTGTGTATTTAGTTTAAGAAGACATAGATGTGGATTAAGGTGGAAAGAAATTCTCATTGGATTGATGTCCGGGTGCAACGGGGAGCTGGGTGAGTCAAGAAGGCTACTCCAAAAAAAGCCGCCCTAATAGTAAAATGCATGATATAAAGGTGAAGACTGGGGGTGATGGAGTAACCTTCTGCAGTTGGAATGTAAAAGGCATTAATGAACCAATTAAAAGGGGAAAGGTATTAGCTCAGTTGAACAGATTGAAGACAGATGTCATTTTCCTTCAAGAGACTCATCTTAAAAAAGATGCTCAACATAGATTAACAGCTAAATGGATTTCTAAGGTGTATCATTCTACATTTATTCATAAATCTAGAGGAGTTGCAATAATTATTCGCAAAGGTATACCTTTCATACAAAGTTCTATTATAGAGGATAAAGAAGGCAGATATGTAATAATTACAGGGGAATTATATTCAAAAAAGGTAATTTTAATGAATATATATGCCCCTAATTTTGATAATCCATTATTTTTTAAGAAAATATTTAATAATATTCCTATATCCACTCAACACAATTTAATAATTGGAGGTGATTTAAATTGTACTTTAGATAATTATCTAGATAGATCATCCGCAAAAAGGAAAGCTGCCTCGAAATCAAGTAAATTCATAAATGCTTTTATCAATACATCTAATATTAAAGACATCTGGAGGTTAGATAACCCATCCGGACGAGAATATTCTTTTTTCTCGCCCGTACATGGAACCTATTCGAGGATAGATTATTTTTTAATAGATTCTAAATTACTTCCTTTTACGTATGATGCAAAATATCATAATATTATCATCTCGGATCATGCGCCATTAACATTTAAGATAAAATTAAAAGATATATCTAATAAAACTACTACCTGGAGATTTAACCCTCAGATATTAAAGGACAATGACTGTTGTAAATATGTGATGGATCAGATTAAATTATTTTTTGAAACTAATGATAATCCTGAAACTTCTCCATCACTATTTTGGGACACATTTAAGGCATTCATGCGTGGCGCAATAATATCCGCACAAGCACATCTCAATAAAGAAAATCGAAAAATAGAACAAAATTTAGAAAATGAGATAAAACGTCTAGATAATGAAAATATAAAACAGCCTTCCAAAGAGTTAAGTAATAAAATTGCATCAGTAAAATATAGATTAAATAAAATATATTCTAATCAAGTGATTAAACTTTTTCAACAAACTAAGCAAGTGTATTTTGAATTTGGAGATAAGCCACAAAAATTACTAGCACGACAGCTTAGAAAATTAGAAGATGAGAAGATGATACACGGAATTAGATCTGAGTATGGAAATATATTAATTACTCCAAAAGATATTAATGATAGATTTTTACAATATTATAAAAATCTTTATTCGTCAAAACTAACAGGACAAACAGATAGTATGGAAATATTTTTACAAGAATGTCAAATCAATAGCTTAGATCAGGAAGGTAGAGAATTGTTAAATGCTGAAATAACAGTAAAAGATATTATAGAATCAATTAGTTCGCTTAAGAACGGAAAAGCAGCGGGCCCAGATGGCCTGAGTGCAGAATTTTATAAAAAATTTCAAGATCTGATTTCCCCAAGATTACAAATAATGTATAGATATGCATATGACCAAGGAAAATTACCAGAATCTTTAAATGAATCCACAATTACACTCATCCCTAAAGTAGATAAGGATTTGGAAGATCCTGGATCATATAGAGCGATTGCCCTTTTAAATACAGACCAAAAAATATTAACTAAGGTCTTATCTAGGAGATTAAGTTTAGTGATCTCTAAATTAATACATTATGATCAAACAGGTTTTATCCCAAAACGTTACTCATCCCATAATCTCAGACGTTTGTTTAATATTATATATTCAAAAAGAATACGAGATACGGAACTAGCGGTTATATCACTAGATGCAGAAAAAGCGTTTGATCAGGTGGAATGGATGTATTTATTTAATATAATGGAAAAGTTTCAATTGGGGGATAGATTTTGTAAATGGGTAAGAATTTTATACTCGAATCCTATGGCAAGAATTTTGACTAACCAAATTTTATCAGCCAAATTCAAACTCTCTAGGGGATGCAGACAGGGATGTCCGTTATCACCCTTATTGTTCGCATTGGTGATAGAACCATTGGCGGAAAAAATTAGATCTGAACCTGAAATATATGGCTATAATACTGATACAACAATTAATAAAATTTCTTTATATGCAGATGATGTTTTGATTTATATTACAAAACCGGAAATTAGTATTCCCAACCTGCTAAACATTATAACTAAGTTTGGTGCATTTTCTGGGTATAGGATTAATTGGGATAAAAGCGAGATTATGCCAATAACAGGAATAAATCTTAATACATTACAACAATACCCATTAAAAGTAGTTACAGACAAACTTAAATATTTAGGGATTAACGTAACTAAAACTCATAACTCATTAATAAAATCCAACTATCCTCAACTATTAGATAAACTTAGAAAAAATATTTTATATTGGAAAACACTGCCTATATCCATGATTGGTAGAATAAGTGCCATAAAGATGGTATTTCTACCGCAGTTGTTATATTTGTTTCAGGCTATTCCTTTTTTTCTTCCGAAAACTTTTTTTTAAAAAATTGATAATATTGTCAATAGCTTTATTTGGGATTATAAAAATCACAGAATAAATAAAAAACATCTATGCAAAGCTAAGATAAATGGAGGATTAGCACTTCCAAACTTTTTATATTATTTTTGGGCTGTTCAGATTAAGAATATGAATTTCTGGTGGGTAAATATGGATCATGAACCGACATGGTTAAATATAGAAAAGGAGGACTGTCTACCTTTCAATGTAGGTTCGATAATTTTTGCACCAACGGAAGTACAAAAAAAATATTATAAAGACAACCTAATAATATATAATAATAGACGTATTTGGAAACAAATAGTTAAGACTCTACACTTGGATAATCTCTCATTTAGATTACCAATTATGAATAATCCATCGTTTAAACCTGCTATATTAGATGGGGGGTTTAAACAATGGGATGATTTAGGAATTACAAGGATAGAACATCTGTATAGAAAAGGAAAATTTCTTTTATTCCAGGAGTTACAAGATATTTATGGATTGTCTCCACAACATTTGTTTAGGTATTTACAAATTAGAGATTATATTAAATCCAATACACAAGATTATAAAAATAAAGAAGCAGGATTGTTAGATGAACTGTTTAATTTATATCCAAATACAGAAAAATTAATAGCCTATATATATAACATCATTTTGGATAAGGAGAATCCAATAACGGAAGTATATCGTCAAGCATGGGAAAATGAAATGGGATTGGCTATAACAAAAGAAAACTGGGAAGAAAGTCTACAACGAATACACCGGTGTTCATTAAACGCCAGACATATACTGATACAATTTAAAGTATTATATAGGTTACATTATTCGAAAACTAAATTAAATAGTATTTTTCCGAATCTCTCCGCTATTTGTGATAAGTGCAAGAAAGCAGAGGCAAATTTAATACATAGTTTTGTTACATGTCCTAAATTGAATTATTACTGGACAGAAATCTTTAAAGTTATTTCTGAAGTCATCAAAGTTAAATTGGACCCTAACCCAAAGCTAATAATATTTGGAATTCCGGATTTACATCTATCACTTACAGTAAATCAAAGAAATTTCTTTGATTACTGTTTAATAATTGGAAAAAAAATCATATTGAAATTTTGGAAGGGAACATTATCCCCCACAACCAAAATGTGGGCAACAGAGATGATGGAGACGTTACATCTGGAAAGAATTAGATTTGTCCTATTGGACAAGTATAATTCTTTTGAACAGATATGGTCTCCATATATACAGTATTTAGAGAAGTAGCTGTTCTTGGCAACACAGCTCGACGTGCACCCTGCGGGATTTGGTGAGAATAATTCATTTTTATATTGGAATTACATATATGTCTTTATTGATACTATCACTTGTAGTAGTGTTATTAATAATACATATTGTGGTTACTAAAAATGTTTTTTTTTTTTTTTTTTTTTTTTTTTTTTTCGTTTCTCTTTTCTTTCTTATATATAATCAAATTATTATTTAATCACTCTCTTAATGATTTATTCTTTCTCTATTCTTTCTCTATCATTATTTCTAAAAAAACAGTAGATAAGTATTACTAGTGTTTTACTTAATGCAAATTGAATTAATTTGATATAAAGTTGTTTGAAGCATTGTAATTGATTACCTTTAATAAAAAAATATATTACGAGATAATACCAAGATTGCTGGGGCAGTGGAATGTGCGGAAGGATGTCAGAGTACGCAGCGGGATATAGATCAGCTACAGAAATGTGCGGAGGGATGCACTGTAATCAGAGACAGTGTAAGTTGTTTTACTGTGGGAGGTTGAATGTTAGGGAAAAAAGAACAATTAATGGCAGATCCTAACAGCAGTGATGTACAGAGGGATCTTGGAGTATGTCCATAAATTATTGAAAGTATCATCGCAAGTTGGTAATTGAGAGGGAAATATAGACCAGCCAAGATTGAATGGAGGAGTACATTCAATAGGGTAAATGGCATAATTTTTCTCTTATAACGTGAACATGAACTTATGACAAGTTTATGGGATGATATGAAGTCCTATCATATTCCAGCCTTCATTGGTAGAGGCATTGAGTATACAGGTTACAGGGGTTACAGGGTTTCCTTTAGTGTCATTCAGACCGAAGTCTGAACGAAATTTCGTGCCTGCAGTCATACATACATACAATACAATAAAAAAACAACAATAAACACATATTAACATCCACCACAGTGAGTCCACATAGCACCTTCTCACTGTGATGGAGGCAAAAGTCTTAGGGCTGCAGTCTCTTCCCTCCGCTTCTCTCTCTGCGCTGAGGCGATTCCACACCGGGCGATGTAGCAAACAGTCCCGCGGCTCAAACACCGCGGCCCCGGGGTGGTCGAAGCTGCCGTCCACCAGTCCTGCTGACACAGCCACTGGCCGGCGGCCGAACCCCGGACTCAGGTCACCGCCGCCAGAACGCCATCCCAGTTAGGAAGTCATAATACACATTTAAACTGGATTAAGAAGTTCTCTCCAGTAGATCTTTATTCTTTGTTCAGGTGATACTGAGAGAAACCCTGCACATTGATAACGGACAAAGCTTTACAGACTTACTAATTCCAGAAGTTGTAGACCTGATATCAGTAGTCGTTTCTCTTGTTTGAGTTGGAGTGGAGCTCTCGGTGGTTGTAGATACTTCTGTGCTCACTGTCCCTGAAGTGAGTGATGTTGAGGTTGATGATAGACCAGTTGTAAATGTTGAAACAGGAATAGTTGTCGGAGTGGTAGATGTTGTTGAGGCTGCATTAAAACACGGATAATCAGCATGGAAGGCAAGGTGAAATTAGTTGCTTATTTCCTTTTTCACTCACAACATTAAGGACAGTGGGTAGTTGAAATGTAAATTGTTGAAACAGGAGGAGATGAAAAACTAGCACGTAGATTTCAGTAAGCCATTAGTTAACATTCCTCGTGGTGGGCTTGGGGTGCAAGTCCAGAACTTAGGAAAAGGTGCATCACAAGTTGATAGTTCAGAGGGAAATATAGCTCAGCCAGGAATGAATGGCGGAGTAGCCTCAACAGGCCAAATAAATAAAAATAACATCATAGCGTGATAAAGAAGTCATTTGATAGGCTAGCCTTCACTAGCAGAGGCATTGAGAATAAAAGTTAGGGACGCATAATACATATTTAAACTGCAACAGGAAATTGTCCCCACTAGATCTGTGTTACTTTATTTAGGTGACACTGAGAGAGACAATGTGCGTTGCTAACAGACAAGGCTTTAGAGACTTACTAATTTCTGAAGTTGTGGAACTAATATCAGTAGTCGTTTCACTTGTTTGTGTTGGAGTGGAGCTCTCGGTGGTTGTAGATACTTTTGTGCTCGATGTCCCTGAAGTGAATGATGTTGAGGTTGATGATAGACCAGTTGTAAATGTTGAAACAGGAATAGTTGTCGGAGTGGTAGACGATGCTGAGGCTACATTAAAACACAGATATTCAGCACGGAAGGCGAGGTGAAATTAGATGCTTATTTCCTTTTTCACTAACAACATTAAGGACAGTGAGTAGTTGAAATGTGAAGTGTTGAAACTGGAAGAGATGAAAATCCAATACATATTTCAGGATAAAGTGCAATAAGTGATGGTCAGCAGGCATATTTGCAGCATGAGCTGTTGTGAGAAGAATGATTGAATGGGGAATAGTTGTTACAGAAATATTTGCAACAGCAGGAAATTATTGGTCAGGTGATTAAAAAGATGGTTGATGAGGGTAGGGCATGGATTTTGGCCACATAGATCTCAGTAAGCCATTTGATAACGTTCCTCATGGTGAGCTGATCCAAAACATTAAGATGCATGAGATTCGCAGTGATTCACAAGTGCGAGTTGTTGCACTGAGGGTGGTTGATTGTAAGGGGATAATATACAGTTAATGTCAGACCCATAACAGAATTGATGTACAGAGGGAGCTTGGGGTGCAAGTCCAGAACTTACCAAAAGGTGCATCACAAGTTGATAGTTCGGAGGGAAATATAGTTCAGCCAGGAATGAATGGCGAAGAAGCCTCGATAGGCCAAATGAATAAAAAATAACTTCATAAAGAAGTCATTTAACAGCAATGATGTACAGTGGGATATTAGAGTGGGTCCATAACTTACTGAAAGTAGCAGCACGAGAGTTGAGAGAGAAATATAGATCAGTCAAGATTGAATGGAGGAGTAGGTTCAATAGGCCTAAAGGTGTAATTTTACTCATATCACTTATTAATATGAACTTATGACAAGTTCATGGGATGATATGAAGTCCTACCAAATGCCAGCCGTCATTGGCAGAGTCATCGAGTATAAGAGTTCGGAAGTCATAATCCATAATTCAACTGGAAGAAATTCTCGCCAGATCTCTGGTGCTTTGTTTATGTGACATTGAGAGAGACCATTCACATTGCTAATGGACAAAGCTTTACAGACTTACTCATTTCAGAAGTTGTGGAGCTGATATCTGTTGTTTCACTTGTTTGTGTTGGAGTGGAGCTCTCGGTGGTTGTAGATACTTCTGTGCTCGATGTCCCTGACGTGAGTGATGTTGAGGTTGATGATGGACCTTTTGTAAATGTTGAAACAGGAATAGTTATCAGGGTGGTAGATGTTGTTGAGGCTCCATTAAAACACAGATACTCAGCATGGTAGTTGAGGTGAAATTAGTTGCCTATTTTCTTTCTCACTCACAACATTATGGACGGGTGATATGAAGTCCTACCATATGCCAGCCTTCATTGATAAAGGCGTTGAGTATAATAATTCAGAAGTAATAATACATATTTAATCTGGATCAAGAAGATCTCCCCAGTAGATCTTTGTTACTTTGTTCAGGTGACACTGAGAGAAACCATGCACATTGCTAACAGACAAAGCTTTGCAGACTTACTAATTCCAGAAGTTGTCGAACTGATATCAGTAGTCGTTTCACTTGTTTGTGTTGGAGTGGAGCTCTCGGTGGTTGTAGATACATCTGTGCTCGATGTCCCTGAAGTGAGGGATGTTGAGGTTGATGATAAACCAGTTGTAAATGTTGAAACAGGAATAGGTGTCGGAGTGGTAGATGTTGTTGAGGCTGTATTAAAACACAGGTATTCAGCACGGAAGGTGATGTGAAATTAGTTGCTTATTTCCATTTTCACTTACTACATTAAGGATAGTGAGTAGTTGAAATGTGAATTGTTGAAACTGGAGAAGATGAAAAGCCAGTACATGTGTCAGGATAAAGTGAAATAACTGAAGGTCAACAGGCATATTTGCAGCATGAGCTGTTGTGAGAAGAATGATTGAAAATGGAATAGTTGTAACTTAAATATTTGCAACAGCAGGAAATTATTGGTCATTCCTTATTATTATTTTGCAGGTCACATTGTACAATCTTGATCAAGGGTTTTGAGGAGATCAAAAAGATGATTAATGAGTGTAGGGCATGGATGTTGTCCACATATATTTCAAGAAGCCATTTGATAACGTTCCTCGTGGTGGGCTGATCCAAAAGACTAAGATGCATGAGATTCACAGTGATTCACAAGTGTGAGTTGTTGCACTGGGGGAGGTAATTGTAAGGGGATAATATACAGTTAATGACCGACCCTAAACAGCATTGATGTTCAGAGGTATATTGTGGTGCAAGTCCAGAATTTACCAAAATGTGCATCACTAATTGGCACTTCGAAGGGAAATATAATTCAGCCAGGAATGAATGATGGAGTAGAATCCAGAGGCCAAATGAGTAAAAAATAACATCATAGTGGGATAACAAATTCATTTGATATGTTAGCCTTCATTACCAGAGTCAATGAGGATAAGAGTTAGGGACGTATAATTCATATTAAACTGCAACAGGAAATTGTCCCCACTTGATCCATGATACTTAATTGAGGTGACACTGAGAGAGACCATGCACCTTTCTAACAGATAAACTTTAGCTGCTTACAAATTTCCGAAGTTGTGGAACTGATATCAGTAGTCGTTTCACTTGTTTGTGTTGGAGTGGAGCTCTCGATGGTTGTAGATACTTCTGTGCTCGATGTCCCTGAAGTGAGTGATGTTGAGGTTGATGATGGACCTGTTGTAAATGTTGAAATAGGAATAGTTGTCGGAGTGGTAGATGTTGTTTAGGCTGCATTAAAACACAAGATACTCAGCACGGAAGGTGAGGTGAAATTAGTTGCATATTTCCTTTTTCACTCACAACTTTGAGAACAATGAATAGTTGAAATATGAAATGTTAAAACAGGAGAAGATGAAACACCATACATATGTCAGGGTAAAGCGCAATCAGAAAAGTTCAGCAGGGACATTTGCAGCAAGAGCTGTTGCGAGAAGAATGATTGAAAATGGAATAGTTGTAACAGGAATATTTGCAACAGCAGGAAAATATTGGCCAATCCTTATTATTATTTTGCAGGTCACATCGTACAATCTGAATCAAGTTTTTTGAGGAGATCATAAAGATGATTGATCGGGGTAGGGCATGGATGTTGCCCACATAGATTTCAGTTAGCCATTTGATAACGTTCCTCGTGGTGGGCTGATCCAAAAGATTAAGATGCATGAGATTCACAGTGATTCACAAGTGTGAGTTGTTGCACTGAGGGAGGTTGATTAAACGGCAACAGGAAATTGTCCCCACTAGATCCGTGCTACTTTATTTAGGTGATACTGAGAGAGACCATGCATGTTGCTAACAGATAAAGCTTTAGAGACTTACTCATTTCTGAAGTTGTGGAACTGATATCAGTATAATAGTTAGGAAGTCATAATACACGTGTAAACTGGATCAAGAAGTTCTCTCCAGTAAATCTTTGTTACTTTGTTCAGGTGATATTGAGAGAAAACATGCACAATGGTAACAAACAAAGCTTCACAGACTTACTAATTGCAGAAGTTGTGGAACTGATGTCAGTAGTCATTTCACTTGTTTGTGTTGGAGTGGAGCTCTCGGTGATTGTAGATACTTCTGTGCTCGATGTCCCTGAAGTGAATGATGTTGAGGTTGATGATAGACCAGTTGTAAATGTTGAAACAGGAATAGTTGTCGGAGTGGTAGACGATGTTGAGGCTACATTAAAACACAGATATTCAGCACGGAAGGCGAGGTGAAATTAGATGCTTATTTCATTTTTCACTAACAAGATTAAGGACAGTGAGTAGTTGAAATGTGAATTGTTGAAACTGGAAGAGATGAAAAACCAGTACATGTGTCAGGATAAAGTGCAATAAATAAAGGTCAACAGGCATAATTGCAGCATGAGCTGTTGTGAGAAGAATTATTGAAAATGGAATAGTTGTAACATAAATATTTGCAACAGCAGGAAATTATTGGTCAATCCTTATTATTATTTTACAGGTCACATTGTACCACGCTGATCAAGTCTTTTGAGGAGATTAAAAAGATGGTTGACGAGAGTAGGGCATGTATGTTGTCCACATAGTTCTCATTAAGCTATTTAATAACGTTCCTCGTTGTGAGCTGATCCAAAACATTAAGATGCATGAGATTCACAGTGATTCATAAGTGCGAGTTGATGCACTGAGGGAGGTTGATTGTAAGGGGATAATATACAGTTAATGTCAGACCCTTAACAGCATTGATGTACAGAGGGAGCTTGGGGTGCAAGTCCAGAATTTACCAAAAGGTGCTTCACAAGTTGATAGTTCGGAGGGAAATATAGTTCAGCCAGGAATGAATGGCGAAGAAGACTCGATAGGCCAAATAAATAAAAAATAACTTCATAAAGAAGTCATTTAACAGCAATGATGTACAGTGACCCATACATTAGATTGGGTCCATAACTTACTGAGAGTTGAGAGGGAAATATAGACCATTGAATGGAGGAGTACATTCAATAGGCCAAAAGGTGTAATTTTACTCATATCACTTATTAATATGAACTTATGACAAGTTCATGGGATGATATGAAGTCCTACCAAATGCCAGCCTTCATTGGTAGAGGCATCGAGTACAAGAGTGCGGTTGATGATGGACCTGTTGTAAATGTTGAAACAGGAATAGTTATCAGGGCAGTAGATATTGTTGAGGCTGCATTAAAACACAGATACTCAGCACGGAAGGTGAGGTGAAATTAGTTGCCCATTTCCTTTTTCACTTACAACATTATTGACGGGTGATATGAAGTCCTACCATATGCCAGCCTTCATTGATAAAGGTGTTGAGTATAATAGTTAGGAAGTCATAATCCATAATTCAACTGGAAGAAATTCTCGCCAGATCTCTGTTGCTTTATTTATGTGAAATTGAGAGAGACCATTCACATTGCTAATGGACAAAGCTTTACAGACTTACTCATTTCAGAAGTTGTGGAGCTGATATCTGTTGTTTCACTTGTTTGTGTTGGAGTGGATCTCTTGGTGGTTGTAGATACTTCTGTGCTCGATGTCCCTGAAGTGAGTGATGTTGAGGTTGATGATGGACCTGTTGTAAATATTGAAACAGTAATAGTTGTCGGAGTGGTAGATGTTGTTGAGGCTGCAATAAAACACAGATACGCAGCACGGAGGGTGAGGTGAAATTAGTGGCTTATTTCCTTTTTCACTCACAACATTAAGGACAGTGAGTAGTTCTAATGTGAATTGGTGAAACAGGAGGAGATGAAAAGCCAGTACATGTTTCATGATGAAGTGCAATAAGTGAAGGACAACAGGCATATTTGCAGCATGAGTTGTTGTGAGAAGAAGGACTGTGAAAATGATCGTTGTAACAGGAATATTTGCAACAGGAGGAAAAGATTGGCCAATCATTATTATTATTATGTGGCAGGTCACATCTTACTATCTTGATCAAGATTTTTAAGGAGCCCACAAATGTGATTGATGAGGGAACACGGAGAATGCTGTCTACATAGATTATAGTAACCATTTCATAAAGTCCCTCACGGTAGGCTGGGACAAAATATTATGATGCATAGGATTCACAGAGATTTTGTCATATGGATTAAGGACTGGTTTACTGAGAAATGATACAGGGCTGCGCCAGAAGAACAATATTCAGGATGGAGATCTGTGACCAGAGGATTTCCACAGCAATTTGTGTTGGAAACTCTGTTATATGCAAAATATTGGACAGTTCAGTGGGAAAAATAGATCAGCCAAGAATGAATGGTGGAGAAGACTCGATGGATCAAATAGCCTAATTTGGCTATAATCTTACGAATTTATGATCATGCTGTTGCAACGATATGTCTTATGATATGCTAGCCTTCAGACGGGTTGGTTAATAATATTATAGATAATACCAAGATTGCAGGAGTAGTGGAATGAGCGGAAGGATGTCGGAGTACACAGTGGGATATAGATCAGCTGCAGAAATGCACAGAGGGATGGAAGATGCACTATTATCACAGGCAGTGTGAGTTGTTTCACTGTGGGAGGTTGAATGTTTGGGAAAAATGAACAATTAATGGCAGACCCTAACAGCAGTGATGTACAGAGGGATCTTGAAGTATGTCCTTATCCTACTGAAAGTATCATCACAAGTTGATAATTGATAGGGAAATATAGATCAGTCAAGATTGAATGGATGAGGACTAAATGGCATAATTTTTATCCTATGAATTATGAACATGAACTTATGACAAGTTTATGGGGTGATATAAAGTCCTACCATATTCCAGCCTTCATTGGTAGAGGCATTGAGTATAATAGTAAGATTAAATGAGAACTTACCAGTTTGAAGTTTGATCTTTATTTTATTAGTTACGATGAGGGATTACGTGAAGCAGGCCGTTCAGCCGCACGTGCGTCAATTTTCAAAGCAGCGGTGTGAAATCACAGATAATAATAACAGTGACTGAAGTATGATAGTAAGATGAAAGAAAACTAGAACTACCAGATGAGCTTAACGAGGGCTGGGAGCGGAGGGCACGTATTCCCTCATCGTAACTCCTCATAAAATAAAGATCAAACTTCAAACTGGTAAGTTCTCGTTTAATCTTACTATTTTACTTCGGAGTCACGTGAGTGACTACGTGAAGATTTCAAAGCTCTGTGATTTCATGCTGTGAGAAAACAAGTCTACACAACCACAACTGCCTCATTGACAAATGAGGGAAAACATTCATGATGCATACAGTCATGACATAGATTTAAACATGCTGATGCTGTTAAATAAGCAATAACAATAATCACATCTCCCATCCTGATGGAACCTATAACAGAACATAAAATAAATTGAGAAATACCCCAGGTCTGGCAACGGGTTATTATTAACATGTTTGAAAATGTTGTTCGTTTGACCACGCTACAGCCGTTAGGATGTGGTCCAGCAGAACGTAATTAACCCTTGCTTCTGCTGTTATAGCAGCCTGGTGGAGTGAGATCCGGATCAGTATCTACTCCTGCATAACTCAACTCAGTTTTAACACCTGGCAAGATCTGAGTAGATTGGTTCTTATAACATCTTTTGTAACTAACAATCGTAGTTAGCTCAGAGTCTCAAATGCTCTTGGTGACCTTGACGTATTGTTGTAAATGTGTGTCCCCACATAACAAAAGGTCCCTGTGTATGTCTTGAACTATCTTGAGACCTGACACCCCTACTGCTCTGCTTAAATTAATTATAGCATAAAATCTTATGCATATATTCACTTAGTACCATAAGTGGGACATAAATGATTGGTTATTCACCCACTGTTCTCTAACGTTATGCAGGGTGTCTTTTATTTGACCACTCTAATAGCCTACACTCATTGTAGTGTGCGATGTACATCAGTGAATTGTTATGCAAATATTCCTCTATTTTTCCTAATGGGACCTGTATCTTAAGATGATTATGCTTTCAGCAAACTGATCTCATCATAAAGTGGACAGCCTTTATTCAATCTCTGGCTTAGTCTCTACGTCATAACTGACATTAGGGTAGCGTGTTATAGAAATAATCTCATAAGCAAATGAGCAGGATTGCGTACATTTGAGGTTGACAGCATACCCACCAGAGCAGAAATAAGGGATGTCATTAGGTATACAAGTGCACTCAGTTGCTAGTACCTATGCAATAAAAGATCGTTCTTTTGTTATTCAATAGTCTCAAGATATTGTTGATGGCTCATTAGCAGCCAATAGAATGGATTTCCCTTTCATCATACAGCATGAGGTTTACATAGTGCAGGTTAATAAATTATAAAATTTGGTGGAATATGTCTGGATATTTGCAGATATAATTATGCACAGTGTTGCATGAGTTATTGTCTAACTCAACAGTCTATTGGGACTACGGTCCAGTTAAGAACAATGGCCATGTATGCAAGTTAGCATCATGATATTAACAACTCATGTTTTTTTCCTACCATTAATGGTTTATCTGTTTAAGTGTTTCACACACAGATTGTGTCACTGCATGAAACCACAGAGCTTTGAAATCTTTACGTAGTCACTCACGTGACTTCGAAATAAAATAGAAAGATTAAATGAGAACTTACCGTTTGAAGTTTGATCTTTATTTTATGAGAAGTTGAAGTGAGGGATTACGTGCCCCCCACTCCCAACCCTATTCTCATAAAGATCATTCGGTAGTTCTAGCTCGTAAACGTCCTATAGCTTAGGTCAGCAACTATTCTGTGGTTTCATACAGCTACGTTGAAGATTGACGCGCATGCGGGCAGGCGGGCTCGTCACGTAATCCCTCACTTCAACCTCTCATAAAATAAAGATCAAACTTCAAACGGTAAGTTCTCGTTTAAGCTTTCTATTTTGATTGTTTTCTATTGGTGTTGTACAAGCGAGGGAGGTTGTAGAAGGCCCTGATTCCTGATATCTGTTTGATTCATATATATTCACACCCCAACTGGGACAGGAAGTTTTCCCGAGTAGAACTGTGTTACTTTGTTTAGTTGACACTGAGAGAGACCATGTACATTGCTTGCAGACAAAGCTTTATGTACTTACAAATGTCTGAAGTTATGGAAATGATTTCACTTGTTTGTGTTGTAATGGAGCTGTCGGTGGTTGTAGATACTTCTGTGCTCAATTCCCTTGAAGTGAGTGATGTAGAGGTTCATGATGGAACGGTCGTAGATGTTGAAACCGAAATAGTTGTTGGGGTAGATGTGGAGGCTGCATTATAACACAGATACTCAGCACGGAAGGTGACGTGAAAATAGAAATAGATCACCCAGGAATGAATGGCAGAGTTGACTCAATAGGCCAAAAGGCCTCATTTTGCTCCTGATTTATAAACGTATGAACTAATGAACAAGTTCATAGAGTGATAGTCTTATGATATGCTAGCCTTCATTAGTGGGGCATTGAGTATAAGGTTTGGAATTCATGATGCAGCTTTATGGAAAATTTCTGGACCATTGACCACAGACTACAATGCAGCCTGGTGGCGCAGCGGTAGTGCTGCGTCCTTACAGTGCCAGAGACCCGAGTTCAATCCTGATTATGGATGCTCTCGGTACGGTGTTTGTACGTTCTTCTATGAACTGTGTGGATTTTCTCAGAGATCTTCAATTTCTTCCCACTATCCAAAGATATACAGATTAGTAGAATAATTGACGGTGTAAATGTAAAAATTGTCCCTAGGATAGGGTAGTGTAGTGTTTATGTAGTGTCGTGTTAATGTGGGGGGATCGCTGGTCATTGTGGACTCGGTGGGTCGAAGGGCCTGTCCCCGTGCTGTATCTCTAAACTAAAATAAACACAGGAGATTCCACAATGATAGTTTTTGGTGTTTTTCTCTTGGTGTGGTTCAAGCAGGGACAGTTGTATCTTATCCTGATTCCTTTTGTCTGTCCTTGTTTGATTCATATAAAATCACATTCCAACAGGAATAGAAAATTATTCCCAGTAGATCTGTGTTACTTTGTTTAGGTGACACTGAGAGAGACCATGCACATTGATAACTTACAAAGCTTTACAGACTTACTAATATCTGAAGTTGTGGAACTGATATCTGTTGTTGTTTCACTTGTTTGTGTTGGAGAGGAGCTCTGGGTGGTTGTAGATACTTCTGTGCTCAATGTCCCTGAAGTGAGTGATGTTGAGGTTGATGATGGAAATGTTGTGACAGGAATAGTTGTTGGAGTGGTAGACGTTGTTGCGGCTGCAGTAAAACACAGACACTCAGCATGGAAGGTTAGGTGAAAATAGATGAATATTTATTTTTTCACTCACAATATTGTGGACAGTGAGTAGTTGAGATATGAATTGTTGAAACAGGAGGAGAAACACCAGTACATATGTCAGCATAAAGTGCAATAAGTGAAGGTTTACATGCATATTTGCAACTGAGCTGTTGTGAGAAAAATGACCGAGAAACTAATAGTTGTAAAAGGAAAATAGACACAAAAAGCTGGAGTAACTCAGCGGACAGGCAGCATCTCTGAAGAGAAGGAATGGGTGACGTTTCGGGTTGAGACCCTTCTTCAGACAGTAAAAGGAATATTTGCAACATGAGGAATAGAGTGGCCAATCCTTATTATTATGTGGCTGGTTACATCTTACAATCTTGAACAAGTATTTTGAGGAGCTCACAAAGGTAGTTGATGAGGGTAGGGCATGGATGTTATCTACATTGATTTTAGTAAGCCATTTGATAACGTCCATCATGGTAAGCTGATCCTAAAGATTAAGATGCATGAGATTCACAGTGATTCCCAAGTGTGAGTTTTTGCACTGAGAGAGGTTGATTGAAAGGGGATAATATACAATTTATGGCAGACCCTTAGCAGCATTGATGTACAGAGTGAGTTTGGGGTGAAAGTCTAGAACTTAGCGAAAGGTGATTCACAAGGTGATAGTTCAGTGGGAAATATAGATCAGCCAGGATTGAATGGCGGAGTAGACCCGATAGGACAAATGGACGGAATTATGAACTTATGAACAACTTTAATAACCTACAAACTTATCAACATGTTAATAGGGTATTAAATAAGTATTATGATTATGATTAGGTAGAAACATTGAGTATAAGAGTTAGGAAATCATAATGCAGCATTATGGAAATTTCTAGACCAGAATAGTCTACATTAATGGATTTTAGTGGTTTTCTATTGTTGATGGTCAAATGAAGGAGGTTAAGAATGTCCTGATTCCTGGCATCGGTTTGATTGATATATATTCACACTCAAACTGGGACAAGAAATTCTCCTGAATAGATCTGTGATACTTTGTTTAGTTGACACTAGAAGAGACCATGCGCATTGCTTACGGACAATGTTTTATGTACTTACTAATTTCAGAAGTTGAACTGATTTCAGTAGTCGTTTCACTTGTTTGTGTTGGAGTGGAGCTCTCGGTGGGTGTAGATACTTCTGTGCTCGATGTCCCTAAAGTGAGTGATGTTGAGGTTGATGACGGAACTGTAGTAATTGTTGAAACTGGAATAGTTGTCGGAGTGGTAGATGTTGTTGAGGCTGCAGTAAAACACAAAGGTGAGGTGAAATTAGATGCATATTTCATTTTTCACTCATGACACTGAGAACTGTGAGTAGTTGAAATATGAATTGTTGAAACAGGAGGAGATGAAACACCAATACATTTGTCAGGATAAAGTGCAATAAGAGAAGGTCAACAAACATATATGATGGATGACTGAGGCGAGTCAATGCCTATTATGTTCTGTGTGCAGAAGCAAAGCAAGAGTTTCATTGTCCTATCAGGGACACATGACAATAAACTTGAACTTGAACTTGAACTTGAACTTGAACTAGTTGAGGCCAGTTCATTGGCTATATTTAAGAGGGAGTTGGATGTGGCCCTTGTGGCTAAAGGGATCAGGGGGTATGGAGAGAAGGCAGGTACGGGATACTGAGTTGGATGATCAGCCATGATCATATTGAATGGCGGTGCAGGCTCGAAGGGCCGAATAGCCTACTCCTGCACCTATTTTCTATGTTTCTATGTTTCTATCTGCAGGGTGGCATCTTCTGCCGTGCGAACCACCAAAGTATCCAGATGTGAAGGGTGAGTGAAATCAATTGCCATAATGTCAAAAGTGTCTATTTCTGAAGTGTGCTGGGTGCTTGACCTCCTTCTTCTTCTTTTGTGTGGCATGCACAGCCTAAAGTTGTTGGACAACTTGTTCTATTTGAACTTCCGTTTACGCACATCAAGTTGTTTGCATTAGTCGAAACAGGGAGGACCACGTGAAGGTTGCAATCTTCCACCCCGCTTGACCTCCTGGGAGCACAGGAGAAGGTGACACTAACAGCCACAGTCTTAAAAGGATCCGCTTTAAGACAATCAGCCATGAAAACATGCCTCACGTAGCTCACCTGGTTAACACGGAACCGACATTTTTGGGGATTCAGTTTTAGAAACATAGAAACATAGAAATTAGGTGCAGGAGTAGGCCATTCGGCCCTTTAAGTTTACTTCCCTGGCACGCTTGAGAACCTTCTTCAAATTGGCACCATGTTGTTCCATGTCTTTGCCACTAACAATGATATTGTCCATGATGATAGCACAAGGGTATCTGTCAAACAGTTGCTCCATGGAGCGCTGAAACACCTCACTGGCTGAACTGATACCAAACAGCATGCGCAAAAATTTGTAGCGGCAGAAACCAGTGCTGAAGGTGGTACGCATAGATGATGCATGATCCGGGGAATCTGCCAAAATGAGCTCTTGGCATCTAATACAGAGAATACCGTTGCCTTACCCATGTGGGCAGCCACCTCCTCCACAGTACGCATGGGGTAATGGGGCCTTTTGAGTGTGGTGTTCAGGTCCCTCGAATTAATACATATATGAATCTCCTGTTTATTCTTCTTGGTAGCAGCCTCCACCAATGACACCCAGTGTGTTCAGAAACAGACGTGATGTGTGTCGGTGTGTTCAGAAACAGACGTGATGACACCCAATGCCACCTTCGTGCCCAGTTCGGCTTTGACCTGGTCTCTCATGGCAATAGGTACACGCTGAGCAGGATGAATCACAGGTCGCACCTCCGGGTCTAAAGACTTAGAGTAGGTTATTGGTAGCTTGCCCAGTTCTTCAGTGAAAAGATCTTGGTAATCCATGAGAATACGCTGTGTAGAATCCGGAACTGGAGTGAGTTTATGCACAGCCCTGCTGAAGATAACCAGTCCAATATCTTTGCAGGCATCATCGCCTAAAAGTGGAATAACATTGCGGTCGATGACATAGAATCTCAACCTGTATGGTTGATCCCCGAGGTGGCACTGCAGCTTCACAATACCAACCGTATTGACCTCGCTTCCTCTATATGTGAGAAGAGTAGCATTGCTGGGTTTAATAGCTCTGCCTTCCTCAGAGGATTAAACTGTTCCCGAGACAAAACATTGCATTTTGCTCCAGGGTCGATTTTCATCTCGATCACTTTATTGTTTACTGGCTCACTATTCTGAACATTTTGTGTGATAATAGAATGTGCCTGCAGAACATTCCATCGACCTTTGGCCTCTCGTCCATGCTGCTATCAGACAAATCTGACAGGGGCTCAGCCTGGAGCAAACGTATGGGCTGCTTTGTCTGCTCTCTGTTAGGTCAGGATCTGCAACATCTCCAGAAATGGTTTCACCTCTTGCACCCATAGTAGACTTGACCAAAGGCAGGGCACTTCTCTCTCTTAGCCAAGTGCGCACCACCACAGTTATTACATTCTTGAATAAAACGAGCCGCAAGATAATTAAACTGTCTCTGCTGTGTTAATTCTTGTCTGGGTTGACTGGGAGATAAGGCCTGAGTGCTCCCAAGCTGACCTTGTCGTGCTACATGCTGCTGCCTTCATTGCCTTGGAGATGGAGCTAGAATGCTATCAACCCCTATACTGGAATGTATACTATCTACTCCCACATTGGAATGCTGTGCTTGGGTGAGCATTTGAGCATTGCGAATCGACAGCTCATAATTCTCACAGACCGCTATAGCTCTAACCAGAGTTATTGCAGAGTTGCGGACGAGCTTTCTTCTCAGCTTGTCATTAAGAAGATCACACACCAACTGGTCTCTAATAAACTCGTCTTTGAGATCGCCAAATCTGCAAGTTCCTGCAGCTTTTTGTATAGCACAAACAAAGGATTCAATAGTTTCACCCTCATTCTGGTATCTTGAGAAAATGTTCAAACGTTCGATGAGTGGATTAGCTTGAGGGTCACACAATTGTCGAAACTTTCTCTTGAGACACTCAAGGTCATCCGGCGACTCAGCTGGTGTCACGATCGGCACTCCACCATCGGCAGGTTGATGAGTTATTGCCTCAGCATATACAAACTGTTGTGCTCGTTCGTAAGCTTCATCTCCTGCGAGGAGAAGGAGCATACTTGCACGGACCACTGCAGGCTTGTCATGAGAAGTTGCTGCAATGAACAAATCATACTGTTGCTCAAAGGTTCGCCACCGCTGTAGGATTCTGCAGGATTTTGGAAAGCTTCAGCCATGTATGAGTGTGAAAAACCTTTGAATAAAAGCCAAAGTCGAACCTAAATCCCACTACTGCCATGTTCAAAGTACTATTGATACAGAGTCATTATATATCATAATAAGTACTTTAATTAGAATACATACCGAGACCATCAAAATGAGTACTGTAGCTCGGAGTCATGTTGAACTAACTAGCATGGCTGCCCGCATGCCACCAGGTGGTAGTGTGGATACCTGACATGGATTATGGATCAGGTCAGCAGTGAAACCAGACACAGATCAAATCAGCAATACTGTTTGATCTACAAGTTGTATCATGTCCTGATTCCTGATGTCTGTCCTTGTTTGATTCATATAAATTCACATTCCACCTGGGACAGGAAATTCTCCCGAGTAGATCTGTTACTTTGCTTAGTTGACACTGAGAGAGACTACACACATTGCCAATAGATAAAGCTTGACAGACTTACTAATTTCTGAAGTTGTGGAATTGATATCCTTATAATTATCTGGCAGGTCACGTCTTACAATCTTGATCAGGTTTTTGGAGGACTCAAATGTGATTGATCAGCGTAAGGCAGTGGATACCGTCTGCATAGAATTTAATATGCATTTGATAATGTCCCTCGTGGTAGGCTGATCCAAATGATTAAGATGCATGAGATTCACAGTGATTTATTCATATTGATTCAAAACATGGTTTGCTGAGATAAGACAGGTATGTGCTGGAAGTACAATATTCAGGCTGGAAGTCTATGACCAGAGGAGTTTATTTATTTATCACAGGCATAATTGTAGATGGGTTGGTTAATAAGATTGCAGATATCACCAAGATTGCAGGAGTGTGGTCTGTCAGCTAGGCTGTCAAAAACTAGCGGGATATAGATTGCCTAGAGAAATTGGCCTAGAAATGGCAGATTAATCTTATTCAAGTTCAAGTTCACATTTATTGCCACATGCACCAATTAATGTACAGTGGAATTTTAATTTATCATGCAGCCACACAATCAAAAAGAGCACAATACGCAATAGGCTATAACATGAACATCCACCATGGTGGAATTAACATTCGTCACTGTGGTGGAAGGCAATAACATTCAGTCAGTCCTCCTCCTTTGTTCAGAGCAAACGTGAATTGCTACACTGTGGGGGGTTGAATGTAAGGGGAAATTAATGGCAGACGCTTAATAGCATTGAAGTATAGAGGGATGTTGGAGTATGTCAATAATTTACTGAAAGTGGCATCACAAGTTGAGAGTTGAGAGGGAAAAAGATTAGCCAAGATTGAATGGCGGAATAGACTCGATGGTCCGAATGGTCCAATTGTAGTCCTATGGCTTATGAACATAAACATGAGCAAGTGGATGGAGTGATAAAGTAGTCTTAATAAATAAGTAGACTTAATAAAGTCTGAAGAAGGGTTTTGGCCCGAAACGTTGCCTATTTCCTTCGCTCCATAATTTCTCCAGCAATTTTGTCTACCTTTGATTTTCCAGCATCTGCAGTTCCTTCTTGAACAAACTTAATAAATGCTAGCCTTCAATAGTATAGGCATTGAATATAAGACTGAAGACGTTATGATTCAACTTTGTGGAACATTTTTGGACCACATTAGATTCTACAACATTGGCTAGAAATGATTTTCTATTGTTGCGGGACAAGCGAGGGCAATTATATCAGGTCCTGATTCCTGATTGCACATTGCTAACAGCCATAGCTTTATGAACTTACAAATGTCTGATGTTATGGAACTGATATCAGCAGTCGTTTCACTTGTTTGTGTTGGAGGGGAGCTCTGGCTGGTTGTAGATACTCCTGTGCTCGATGTGCCTGAAGTGAGTGATGTTGAGGTTGATGATGGAACTGTTGTAAATATTGAAATTGGAATAGTATTACTGGTAGATGTTGTGGCTGCAATAAGACACAGATATTCAGTGTGGAATGTGACAACATTAGTTCCTTATTTTATTTTTCTGTCACAACATGTAAAGAAGCATTAGGTGGTGAAAAATATCTGTGCCACCGCACTTTCTATAATGGTGGCTTATGTGTTTTTACACCATTATGGATCAAATGAGGATGGTAAGTAGTTGAAATATGAATAGTTGAAATTGGAGAATCTGAACGCCAGTACAAATGTCACAATAAAGTGCAATAAGAGAAGGTCAACAGGCACGTTTGCAGCAAGGTTTGAGAGGAATCACTGAGAAAGGAATAGTACTAATAAGGATGTTTGCAACTGGAATAAATGATTGGCCGTTCCTTATTATGATCTTGATCAAGTTTTTTGAGGAGATCACAAAGGCGATTGATGAGGATAGAGTGGTGGTTGTGGTCTACATGGATTTTAATAAGCCTTTTGATCAAGACCCTCATGACAGGCTGATCCATAAGGTTAAGATGCATGGGACTCACAGTGATTTGGTCATATGGATTCAGAACTGGTTTACTGAGATATGGTAACGGGTTGTGCTGGAAGTGCAATATTCAGTCTGGAGATCTGTGACCAGAGGAGTTCACAGGAATCTGCATTATGACCTCTGTTATTTGCAGTATATATAAATGACTTAGGCATAAATGTATAAGAAGGAACTGCAGATGCTGAAAAATCGAAGGTAGGCAAAAATGCTGGAGAAACTCAGCAGCTGAGGCAGCATCTATGGAGCGAAAGAAATAGGCGACGTTTCGGGCCAAGACCCTTTTTCAGACATGTGAAGGTGGGGGACAGGAAGAAGAAAAGAAGAGGCGGAGACAGTGGGCTGACGGAGAGCTGTGAAGGGGAGGAGAAAGCAGGGACTACCTGAAATTGGAGAAGTCAATGTTCATACCGCTGGGGTGTAAACTGCCCAAGCTAAATATGAGGTGCTGCTCCTCCAATTTACGGTGGGGCTTTCAGGACAGAAAGGTCGGATTCGGAATGGGAGGGGAAGTTGAAGTGCTGAGCCACCGGGAGATCAGGTTGGTTAATAATAATAATAATAATAATAATAATAATAATAATAATAATAATAATAATAATAATAATAATAATAATAATAGCTCTCTGTAATAATAATAATAATATTAATAATAATAATAATAATAATAATAATAATAATAATAATAATAATAATAATAATAATAATAATAATAATAATAATAATAATAATAATAATAAATACTTTATTGATCCCCTCAGGGAAATTCAGATGTCCAGAAGCCCCCAACCAACAAACCCACAGATTCAAAACGAACGCAGACAGAAAATACATAGAATACAATGTGGACACTACCTGAGAGCAATAAATACTTAAAAAGACCAATAATTAACAGTTAAAAATTAAAAATTGCAAAATGCATCCCCCTACAGCCTAGCGGCCCGAATTATATAATCTAATGGCTGCAGGGGTGAAGGATCTCCTGAACCGCTCCGTTCTACAGGGCAGGGAGAGGAGCCGGTTGTTGTTCCGAGTGCTCTATTGACTCTCCAGAATTACATGGAGGGGATGCCCAGGGTTTTTCAGGATGACCTGCACCTTGTGCCTCATACGCCTCTCAAGCACATCCATCCCAGAGTCTACTCTCCCCTCCAGCACTGAGCTAGCTCGTTTAACCAGTTTGTCCAGCTTCTTGTTGTTTTTTGCACTAATGCTGTTGCCCCAGCAGACAACAGCGTAGAAAATAACACTTGCAACCACAGTGTTGTAAAACATGTGCAGCATCTCATTACACACATTGAAGGATTTGAGCCTTCTGAGGAAAAAGAGTCTGCTCTGGCCTTTTTTGTAGAGGGAGTCAGAGTTGACAGACCCGTCCAGTTTGTTATCAAGGTGCACTCCAAGGTATTTATATGTCTGCACCACCTCAATGTCAGCCCCTGCAGCGTTGACCGGCTGAAGGGGGAGCTTGGACCTGCCAAAGTTAACCACCATCTCTTTAGTCTTAGTTGTGTTCAGGATGAGACAGTTCTCTTCACTCCAGGCACAAAAGGCACTGGTCAAGTTCCTGTATTCCTCCTCCTGCCCGTTCCTTACACATGCCACAATCGCTGTATCATCTGAATATTTCTGTACGTGGCATGTATCAGACTTATAGTTAAAGTCTGCTGTATACAGGGTGAAGAGGAACGGGGCCAGAACCGTTCCCTGTGGGGCTCCAACATTGCACACCACTGGGCCAGAGACACTGTCCCCCAGCTTGACAAACTGTGGTCGACCCGTCAGGTAGTCGTATATCCAGGAGATAAATGTGGAATCCACTCCCATCTTCTTAAGCTTGTCATTCAGAATCAGGGGTTGGATAGGTGTTGAACGCACTTGAGAAGTCGAAGAACATAATCCTCACATAGCCACCGGGTTTGTCCAAAAAGGAGTAGATCCGGTGCAGCATGTAGAGGACTGCGTCATCCACCCCAATGTTCTCCTGGTATGCAAACTGTAGTGGGTCGGAGTGCGTGCTGGACTTGTGGTCTCAGGAGACGAATGAGTAGCCGCTCCATTGTTTTCATGATATGGGATGTAAGGGCCACCGGTCTGTAGTCGTTGATCTCGGTCGGCCGCCCTGCTTTGGGAACCTGGCACGAGACATGATGTTTTCCACAGATCTGGTACCCTCCCTGACTGGAGGCTCAGGTTGAAAATGGTCTGGAGCGGCTCAGCCAGCTGAGCCGCACAAGTCTTTTAGTAGCCTGGGACATACACCATCAGGGCCAGCTGCTTTACCAGGGCGCAACCTCCTCAGCTCAGCTCTCACCTCGTCCGCCGTGAAGAACAGTTGAGGAGATGCCGGCATAGGAGGTGCTGCAGCTGTGGTGTTGGGGGGGCTGCCTCGTGGAGGTGATGGTGGGGGAGAGGCTGCACCTGTAGAGGTGGGCGGGGATACCAGATCAAACCTGTTATAGAACAGGTTAAACTCATTGGCCTTGTCCATGTCTCCTGACGGCTGGCTTCTCTTCTCCTTGAAGCCAGTGATGGTCTTCATTCCTCTCCACTCCTCTTTGATGTTGTTGTACTGCAGTTTCTTCTCCAGCTTCCTTTTATAGTCCCCTTTTGCCTGCTTCATACTCCTTTTCAAGTGGTGCTGTACCCTCTTGATTTTTTCCCGATCACCAACCTTGAAAGCCTCCTTTTTCTCGTTTAGGAGGCTCTTGATGTTGCTTGTAATCCAAGGTTTGTTATTGGGAAAGCAACAAACAGTTCTTACTGGCACAACAACATCCCTACAGAAGTTGATGTAGTCCGTTATGCATCCAGCCATCCTGTCGATGTCCATACAGCTGTTTAATTCCTGTGGCTCCACGAGTATGTTATTGCGAACCGAGCGGAGTTGTTGGGCGAAGCGATCGCCAAGCCTACACTTGGTCTCACCGATGTAGAGCAGCTGACACCTAGAGCAGCGGATGCAATAGATGAGGTTGGAGAAGGTGCAGGTAAACCTCTGCTGCACCTGGAAAGACTGCTTGGGTCCTTGAATGGAGTCAAGGGGGGAGGTAAAGCAACAAGTGTAGCATTTCCTGCAGTTGCAAGGGAAAGTGCCAGGAGAGGGGGTGGTTTGGGTGGGAAGGGACAAATTGACCAGGGAGTTACGGAGGGAGTGGTTTCTGCGGAAAGCAGACAGGGGCGGAGATGGGAAGATGTGGCCAGTGGTGGAATCCCGTTGGAGGTGGTGAAAATGTCAGAGGATTATTTGTTGTATGTGACGGCTGGTTGGGTGGAGGGTGAGGACAAGGAGGACTCTGCCCTTGTTAGGAGTGGGGGGATGGGGAGTGAGAGCAGAGTTACAGGGTATAGAAGAGACCCTGGTGAGAACCTCATCTATAGTAGAAGAAGGGAACCCCGATTCCCTGAAGAATGAGGACATCTCCGATGTCCTGGTTTGGAACACCTCATTTTGGGTGCAGATGCGGCGTAGACAGAGGAATTGGGAGTAGGGAATGGAGTCCTTACAGGAAGCAGGGTGGGAAGAAGTGTAGTCCAGATAGCCATGGGAGTCAGTGGCTTCATAGTAGATGTCGATCAGTAGTCATATGGGTTGGTTGAAACGATTGCAGATAATACCAAAGGTAGACAAAAATGCTGGAGAAACTCATCGGGTGAGGCAGCATCTATGGAGCAAAGGAAATATGCGACGTTTCGGGTCAAGACCCTTCAATTGCTGGAGTGGGGGACTGTGAGGAAGGCTGTCAAAGTATACAGCGGGATATAGATCAGCTACCAAAATGTGCAAAGAAATGGCAGATGCACTGTGGAAGGTTGAATGTAAGGAGAAAATATAAAAATAATGGCAGTTCCCAAACAGCATTAATGTACAGAGGGATCTTGGGATGCATCCATAATAGAATAGAATGCATTTTATTGTCATTCAAACAGCTTGGTTTGAACGAAATTGCATTTTCTACAGTCTTAACATTACAAAAAAAAACAAGACCCATACTTAACACAATTTACACAAACATCCATCACAGTGAATCTCCAACACCTCCTCACTGTGATGGAAGGCAAAAGTCTTATCTCTTTCCTTTGTTCTTCTCCCGCGGTCCGGCATTTCAACTGCAACGTTGAGGCGACTGGGGCTCCCGATGTTAAAGCCCCCGGCGGGCGATGCTAAGTCCCGCGGCCGTTAAGCCGCGCCAGGCAATATTAGGACCCGCTCCAAGTCATTTAACCCCGCGATTCCGGCGGGAGAAGTTGCCGTTGCGTGAGCTCCGAAAAGCGGTCTCCCACCAGGGACCTGCGAGCTCCCAATGTTACCATCCACAGGGCCTGCAGCCGGAGCCTCCGAAGCACTGAAGTCGGGTAGCAGCCGTGCTCCACCACAGCTCCGCCCGCTCCGAAGTCGGCCAGCTCCACGATGGCAGGTCCGCAGGCTCCACGACTGGAACCCTCAGGTTGGTCCCGGCCGGAGGCCAACCTGAGGGCTCCAGCCACCGGCACCATGATGTTAGGCCCAACGACATTAATGTACAGAGGGACAGGGACAGCCCCAACAGGGAAAAAGTCGGGTCCCCTGTACAGGGAAGAGATTAAACAGATTCCCCCACCCCGCACATATACACAACTAAAAAAGTAGTAAAATTAGAATCAAAACATACATTTAACGAGTCTAAAATTAAAAAAAGACAGACGGACTGCAGTCGAGCCGCTGCCGTTAGGCGCTGCCACACCACACTTATGTAACTTACTGAAAGTGGCATCACAAGTTGAAAGTTGGGAGGGAAACATAGATCAGCCAGGTTGGAATGGTGGAGTAGACTCGATGGGCTAAATGGCCTAATTCTGCTCCTGTGTCTTATGAACATATGAGCAAGTAGATAGAGTGATAAAGAAGTCTTAATAAATGCTAGCCTTTGTTGGTAGAAGAGTGAGGAAGTCATGATGCAGCTTTATGGGAATTCCTGGACCACATTAGATTCTACAATAATGGATTTAGGTGTTTAGGTGTTTTAGGTGTGGTAAACGTGAGGGCAGTTGTATCAGGTCTTGATTCCTGAATCTGGCCTTGTTTGATTCATATCAATTCACACTCTAACTGCGACAAGAAATTCTCCCGAATAGATCTGTGTTGCTTTGTTTAGTTGACACTGAGAGAGACCATGCACACTGCTAACAGTCAAAGCTTTATGTACTTACAAATGTCTGAAGTTGTGGAACTGATATCTGTCGTTTCACTTGTTTGTGTTGGAGTGGAGCTCTCGGTGGTTGTAGATACTTCTGTGCTTGATGTCCCTGAAGTGAGTGATGTTGAGGTTGATGATGGAACTGTTGTAATTGTTGAAACAGGAATAGTTGTCGGAGTGGTAGATGTTGTTGAGTCTGCATTAAAACAAAGATACTCAGCACGGAAAGTGACGTGAAATTAATTGCTTATTTCCCTTTTCACTCACGACATTGAGGACAGTGAGTAGCTGGAATGTGAATTGTTGAAACAGGAGGAGATGAAGCACCAGTACTTATATGTCAGGATAAAGTGCAATGAGAGAAGGTCAACAGGGTCACTTGCAGCATGCATATCCTTATTGTAAATGTGGCAGGTCATGTTTATCTTGATCAAGTTCTTCGAGGAGCTCACGAAGGCGATTCATGAGGTGATTGCAGTGGATACTGACTACATGGATTTTAGTAAGGCATTTGATAAAGTCCTTCATGGTAGGCTGCACCAAAAGATTAAGATGCATGAGATTCACAGTAATTTTGTCATATGGATTCAGAACTGGTTTACTGAGAGATGATAGAGGGTTGTGCACAATATTCAGGCTGGAGGTCTGTGACCAGAGGAGTTCTACAGGAATTTGTGTTGGTACCTCTAATTTGAGGTATATTTAAAAGAATTAGGCAGAAATTAAGATCATAGACAATAGACAATAGATGCAGGAGTAGGCCATATGGCCCTTCAAGCCCGCACCGCCATTCAATGTGATCATGGCTGATCATCCACAATCAATGGGTTGGTTACTAAGATTGCTGATCCTACCAAGTTTGCAGGAGTCATGGACTGTGGTGTAGGCTGTCATAGTACACAGCAAGATATAGATTGGCTGCAGAAATGCAGGTAGAAATGGCAGATGTACTTTAATCAGAGCAAGTGTCTGTTGTTATACTGAGGGAGGGTGAATATAAGGGGAAAATACACAATTAATGACAGACCCTTAACATCATTGATGTACAGAGGGATCTTGGGGCCCAAGTCCATATGAACTTACAGCATAAACATATGCACAAGTAGACAGATTGATAAAGAAGCCTTTATCAATGCTAACCTTCAATGGTATAGACATTAAGTATAAGAGTGAAGAAGTCATAATACAGCTTTGCGGAACATTTTCGGACCACTTTAGATTCTACAACATTGGCTGGAGGTGTTTTTATATTGGTGTGGTACAAGTGAGGACAGTTGTTGATGGCATGAACATTGACTTCTCCAATTTCAGGTAGCCCTTGCTGTCTCCTCCCCTTATCAGCTCTCCCTCAGCCCTCTGGCTATTCCTCTTTCTTTCTTCTTCCCGCGCCCCTTTGGGTGAAAAAACGTTTTCACCCAGAGAGTTGTGAATGTATGGAATTCCCTGCCACAGAGGGCAGTGAAGGCCAAGTCACTGGATGGATTTAAGAGAGAGTTAGATAGAGCTCTAGGGGCTAGTGGTTTCAAGGGATAAGGGGAGAAGGCAGGCACGGGTTATTGATAGGGGACGATCAGCCATGATCACAATGAATGGCGGTGCTGGCTCGAAGGGCCGAATGGCCTCCTCCTGCACCTATTTTCTATGTTTCTATGTTTCCTCGACTGAGATGCAACATTTTCTGTGTCGTATCTCCGACCGCACTGTGGCCTAACATCATGGAGCTGGCTGTCCCTTTGCTAGGGATCGACTTTGCGAACTCCAAGTTGCATGAGCTTCAATCGCCCCGACGCCAGAGCTTCGATCTCCCCGACTGCGGATGGTTCGACTCCCCCGACTGCGGGGTAATAAGAGGAAAGAAGATAAGACTTTATTGCCTTCCATCACAGTGGGGAATGTGGAGGAGCTGCTGTGGTGGATGTTTATGTCAAAATTTTATGTAGTTGTGTGACTTGTTGCATTTTTGATATGATTGTGTGGCAAATCAAATTTCTCGTAAGTTGCAAAACATTCTTGGCTACTAAATTACGATTATGATTATAATAATCATTATGATTATGATATCTGGTCTGTTTGATTCACATATATTCACACACCAACTGGGACAGGAAATTCTTCTGAGTAGAACTGTCTAACTTTTTTTATTTGATACTGAAGAGAGACCATGCACATTGCTAACAGACAAAGCTTTACAGACTTACAAATTTCTGAAGCTGTGGAACTGATATCAGTAGTCGTTTCACTTGTTTGTGTTGGAGTGGAGCTCTCGGTGGATGTAGATACTTCTGTGCTCGATGTCCCTGAAGTGAGTGATGTTGAGGTTGATGATGGACCTGTTTTAAATGTTGAAACAGGAATAGTTGTCTGAGTGGTAGATGTTGTTGAGGCTGCATTAATACACAGTTATTCAGCACGGAAGGTGAGGTGAAATTAGTTGCGTATTTCCTTTTTCGCTCATAACATTGAGGACAGTGAGTGGTTGAAATATGAATTGTTGAAACAGGCAGAGGTGAAACACCAGTACGTATGTCTGGATAAAGGGCAATAAGAGGCCAACAGGGACATTTGCAGCATGAGCTGTTGTGAGATGAATGACTGAAAAAGGAATAGTTGTAACAGGAATATTTGCAACAGGAGTAAATGATTGGGAAATCATTGTTATTATGTAGCAGTTCAAGTCTTACAATCTTGATTACATTTTTTTGAGGAGCGCAAAGGTGATTGATCAGTAAAGCGATGGATGCCGTCTACATAGATTTTAATAAGCATTTGATACAGCCCCTCATGGTAGGCTGATCCAAATGATTAAGTTGCATGAGATTCACAGTGATTTGTTCATATTTAATCAGAACTGATTTGCTGAGATAAGACAGAGGGTTGTGCTGGAATCACAATATTCAGGCTGGAGATTGAGATCGGAGGAATTCAATTGTGTTGGGATCTCTGTTTCTCTTAAATGACTTGGGCGGAAATATAGATAGGTTAATGTAAGGGAAAAATAAGTAATTAATGGCAGACCCTTAATAGCACATGTACAGAATGATCTTGGGGTCCAAGGCCATAACTGAATGAAAGTGGCAACACAAGTGGATATAGTGATTAAAAAGTCTTATTATACACTAGCCTTCATTGGTGGAGGCATTGATCCCGAGGGTCAGGAAGTCATGGTGCAGCTATATATGACATTAATTACTGAGCACTGGAGTACTTTGTTGAGTTCTGCGCGCCCCGTTATCGGATGTGGTAGCTTTGGAATAGCTGCAGAGGAATTTAACCCAAATTATGCCTGGTTTAGAGGGTATTAGGGACAGGGAAATATTGGACATTGGATAATTTTCTCTTGGATGCCGGAGGTTGAGGGGAGAACTGATAGGTGAGGTTAGGTTAGGTGAGAGATACAGCATGGAAACAGGCACTTCGGCCCACCGAGTCCGCATCGACCAGCAATCCCCGCACATTAACACTACTCTACACACAGTAGAGCCAATTTTCCCATTTACACCAAGCCAATTAACCATCACACCTGTACATCTTTGGAGTGTGGAATTAAACCAAAGATCTCGGAGAAAACCCACGCAGTCAAGGGGAGAATGTGCAAACTCCGTACAGCCAGTGCCCGCAGGCAGCATCGAACCCGAGTCTATGGCGCTGTGGGACATTAGCTCTACCATTACACCACCATACCACCCCATAGAAGTATAATAAAAATGCAAGAGGCATAAATAGCGTGAACACACTGAGCCTTGTTACTTTGTTTAGGTGATTCTGAAAGAAAACAGGCACATTGCTAACAAGCAAAGCTTTACATACTTACTAATTTCTAATGTTGTGGAACTGACATCATTAGTCGTTACACTTGTTGTCGGTGGGGTTGAGCTCTGGGTGGTTGCAGTTTCTGTTGTGCTTGTTGTCACCGGAGTGAATGGCGTTGTGGTTGATGATGGAATTGATGTTGAATTTGCATAAGTAGTAGCAGTGGTAGTAGCAGTTGTTGTGGCTGTTTTAAAACACAGATACACAGCATGGAATGTTCCGTGGAATTAAATGGCCAAATCAATGGATATTTTTAAGGCAGAGATAGATAGAATCTTGATTAGTACGGGTTTCAGGGGCTATGGGGAGAATGCAGGAGAATGTGGTTATATTTTTTTGAGGAGCAGAAAAGGTGATTGGTCAGTAAAGCGATGGATGCTGTCTACAATGCCAGAGGTTGTAGAAAGACCAGCTAGAAGTAATTAAAATTATGAATGGCTTAGATAGGTTAGACAGCACAGAGTGCTGGAGTTTCACAGAGTGCTGGAGTTACTCCAACCTTCCTGGCGAGTCCGCTGCCAGAACGCTTCCCGACAGACTGCGGCTGTGGACTAGGAATGCTCAATGCATCCCAGATCGCGTAGAAGCCCTGGTCGGGACACGGCCGGCGCCTCACGGGTCGAAGCACGGGTCGGCATAGCAGCCAACGGAGTCCGTGGCAGGCGCCAGGTCGGCACCATGTAGGTGTGAAGTGGAGCATTGACAGTGGTTGAAGCCTCGTGATGATGGGGCCACGTCGACGGCGATGCCTCGCGGTCGACGGTCAGTGAGAGCATGGAGGACTACCATGAGGGGGAGGGGAAGAAAAATGGAGGACCCGGCATGGGGGGACCACCGTGAGGGGTGGAAGAACAAAGGACAATGGCGACCTGGCGTGGGGGTACTGTTGGGAGGGGGAACAAAAGGAGGAGCCGGCATGCTTTGTAACTTTGTCAGCACCGTAGGTGATCGCTATTTGTATACATTGCATATGCAAGCAAAGAATCTGACTGTGCCTAGTCAAATATGACAATAAAGTATTCTTATTCCTATTCCTTCCTACAGTTGGAACCTTTTTCCCAGCAATGGAAATATCATCCACTAGAGGGCATAGCTTTAACGTGAGAGCGGCAATGTTTAAAGCAGATGCGCAGGACAACAGAGAGTTGGTGGGTGCCTGGAATGCGTTTCCAGGGGTGGTGATGGTGGAGGCAGATTCAATAGTGGCATTTAAGAGACTTTTGGATGGGCGAGCGGATATGCAGGGAATGGAAGGATATGGATTGTGCGCAGGAGATAAGAGATTGTGTTGGCATCGTGTTCGGTACATAAGTTGTAGCCGAAGGGCATGTTCCTGTGATTGATGTTCTATGTGCTAACTGACACGCTGAATGTTTCCACTAGTTTCTGCTTTATTTCCAGACCCCCGGCATCTGGCCCAATTAGATTATACATTCATACTGCAACTGGGACTGGAAGTAGATCTCTGTCACTTTGTTTACGTGACACTGAGAGAGACCATGCCCATTGCTAATAGACAAAGCTTTACATACTTACTATTTTCTGATGTTGTGGAACTGACATCAGTAGTTGTTTCACTCGTTTGTGGTGGGGTGGAGCTCTGGGTGGTTGTTGTTTCTGTTGTGCTCATTGTCTCTGAAGTGAATAGTGTTGTACTTGATAATGGAACAAGTATTATTGTACCAGGAGGAGTAGTTGTAGTGGAAGCAGTTGTTGTAGCTGATTTGAAAAACAGATAGTCAGCATGGAATGTAACATTAAAATAAATGCTTTACAGTATTTGTCACTCATTACATGTAAGGAAGGGAAGGAGGTATTGTTGTCACAGGATCTGAGGTACAGTTAAATGCTTTGTTTTGCATGCTTTCCAAACAAATCAGATATACCGTACATTAATACAATTAAGTCATAAATGTTAGACATTTCCGGTAGCAGATGCTACTATAATGGTTCAGCCGGGCTGATATTGGTGTGGTTCAAGTGAGGATAGTTGTTTTAGGTGTTCCCATGAGGAAATATTAAATATGAATAGAAACACCAATATGTACATCAGGATAAAATACAATAGGAAACAGTCAACAGGCACATTTGCAGCAGGATTTATTGTGAGGAGAAAGATTGAAAAAAGAATGGTTGTAACAGGAGTATTTACAATAGGAATAAATGAGTTGATTGGCCACATCTTATTTCTTAATTAAGTTAGCCTCCAAAGTGATCATGAAATTCTATCCACTTGATCTGCTTTATTTAGGTAGGACTGAAAAAGACAATGCAAAAAGCTAAAGGGCCTTTCTATATATAATTACCAACTAGGATGGGGGAGGCATGGAGAGAGAGGGAAAGCAAGTTACAAAGTTAGAGAAGGTCCTCACTCTGACAGTGGAGGAAGAGCAGGACAGAAAGATCAGTGTGGGAATGGGAGGGAGAGTTAAAGTGTTTAGCAACTGAGAGATCATGTTGGCCTAGGCGGACTGAGCGGACTTGTTCAGCGAAATGATCGGCGAGCCTGCGCTTGGTCTCACCGATATATAGGAGTCCACACGTGGAACAGCGTACACAGCAGATGAGGCTGGAGGAGGTGCAAGTTAACCTCTGCCACCTGAAAGGCCTGTCGGGGTCATTGGATGGAGTAGAGGGGAGGTATAGGGACAGGTGTTGTATCTCCTGCGGTTGCATGGGAAAGTACCTGGGGAGGAGGTGATTTGGTTTGGAAGGGATGAGTTAACTAGGGAGGGAACGGTCTATGTGGAAAGCGATGTAGATGGGAAGATGAGGCTAATGGTGGGATCCTGTTGGAGATGGCAAAAATGTTGGAGGATTGTATGAAACGACTGAGGACTAGGAGGGCTCTGTCCTTTTTGCGACTGGGGGGATGGGAAGCAAGAGCTGAGCTGCGGGATATCGAGGAGACCCATGCAAGGGCCTCATCTTTAATGAAAGAAGGGAACCCTCATTCCCTAAAGAATTAGGACATTTCAGATGTCCGGGTATAGGACACCTCATTTTTGGCGCAGATGCGACGTGGACAGAGGAATTGGGAGTAGGGGATAGAGTCTTTATAGGATGCAGAGTGGGAAGAAGTGTTGTCCAGGTAGCTGTGGGAGTCAATAGGTTTATAAAATATGTCAGTCGATGGTCTATCTCCAGCGATGGTAACAGTGAGGTCAAGACTCAAGATCAAGAAATGGAAGGGAGATGATGGAGATGGTCCAAGTGAGTTTAAGTGCAGCACATACAACAATGAAGAGGTTCACGTGTTGTATAAACACTCAGTTTAATATTTAAACGATTCAGCTCAACAATTAGTACAAAAGGGCAAGGTGTGTGTGTGTTAATGTGTTCACCGTGAAGTGAAGTCTAGCTCCGTCGCCCGCTGCACAGTCAGCTGACCACCCAGGCCGGTGTTGATTGGTCATCCTAGATCACTCCAGGTCCACTCGAGTACTTGAGTTCGAGATCAAAGTGCTTCGGCCCGCCACATAACCCCCCCACTCCCCAGAACCGGAGTATTGGAGGCGGTTAGTCAAGTGAGGCGGCCTGATCTTGTGTACGTGTCTCCTGTGTTCGGGGTTGCAGCTGGTTGAGTTGAAGGCGGGTTTGGTTGTGATGGTTGACGCCATCTGTGGTGGGGTTGTGCCACCTGCACTGGTTGGTCAATGTCCATGTGGGCCGGCTTAAGATGGTCCTCGGAGACAGTCTCGTGTTTGCCGCCCATGTCGTTGTTGAAAGCCGTGGCGTTGTTTTGCAGTACTCGTAAGGCTTTTTCAGTGGTGTACGGTGGGAATCTCGACGAGGGAAGAGGTACTCGCAGTCCTGGAGGTCGGGTGGGACGTATGTGGTTGTGAGACCTTGTCAGGACCTTGGTGACCCGTCCACCATCTCACGGAGTTGCATCAGCTGGTCGTGGGCGGTTCATGATGTCTATGTGCCACCAGGATGAAATCCCCTGGGGCCGTAAGCGGGGCGCCGTACACCAGCTTGGCCAAGGCAGTTGCCTGATCCTCCTTTAGGACAGTGCGTATAACTAGCAGGACCCACGGCAACTCATCCATCCAGTCTGGGCCCATTATCCATGCCTTGAGTGATGCCTTCATTTGCCGGTGAAAACGTTCTACTAGGCCGTTTGCTAGCGGGTGGTGGGCCGTTGTGAGGTGCAGCTTAGGGCCAAGCAACCGGGCCATTGCTGACCACAGCTCGGAGGTGAACTGCGCACCTCTGTCGGAGGAGATGTCGGCCGGCATACCTGAGCGGGCGATCCAGTGGGCGGTGAGGGCACGTGCACTGGTTGCAGTGGAGGCATCCGAGAACGGAATGGCTTCCGATCATCTCGTGAATCTGTCCATGATGGTGAAGAGGTGGGTAACAACTCTGGATAGTGGCAGTCGTCAAACAATGTCAACGTGGATATGGTCCAAACGCCGGTGTGTCAGGGCGAAGTTCTGCAGCGGCGCCTTGATGTGTCGCTAAATCTTGGAGGCTTGATCGGGGATGCACGCTCTGTCCCAGTTGCCGACCTGTTTGCACAACCTGTGCCAATGAACTTGGCTGCCATCAGTGCCTTTGTTGTCTGGATGGAAGGGTGAGCTAGGCCGTGAACCATGTAGAACATCCGGCAGCGCCAGGCAGCGGGGATGATGGGTCTTCACTGTTCCGCTAAACACTTTGCAGAGGAGTGTGGTGTCAGCGGGCCCGAATCACACATCCTCCAACAGCAGGCCTGAGATGGCGGTGCGGTGCGGTAGGCGAGTGTCTCTTCATCCTCTCGCTGGGCGGCCACGATGGCCGTGTAGTCGACACGTGGGGCCAGAGCATGGATGGCATTGATGGCGGTGTGGAACAATGCATCTGCGGCCTGGTTGCTCTTGCCTGCAATGTACTGGACGCAAGTCGTGTATTCTGAAATGTAGGTCAGGTGGCGCTGCTGTCGGGGTGACCAATGATCAGACACTTTGGCAAAGGCAAATGTGAGTGGCTTCTGGTCGGTGAAGGCTGTGAAATCCCTGCCCTCGAAGAAGTAGCAGGAATGCCAGAGGCCAGGTAGAGAGCGAGGAGCTCCCGGTCGAAAGCGCTGTATTTCTGCTCGGGCGTCTCAGCTTAAAGCCTATGGTCTCCAATTCTCAAGTCTAGTTTATTTTCCGATGCTAAAGTGTGTTGAGGTGCAGGAACAATGACAAACTTGCTTGCAGCAGCATCGCAGGCACACATAGACAACGCACGAAAACATAAATTATACATAATCATACAGAGTTACAAAGTGTACTTGTGAATAGACACATAATGCTGGAGTAACTCAGCAGGACAGGCAGCGACTCTGGAGAGAAGGAATGGGTGACGTTTCGGATCGAGACCCTTCTTCATACTGAACTGAACTCTCTTCTGTGAGAATACTTGTGATTGCCTGAAGAAGAGACTCTACCCGAAACGTCACCCATTCTTTCTATCCAGAGATGCTGCCTGTCCCGCTGAGTTACTCCAGCTATTTGCGTCTATCTTCAATTTCAGTTAAATAAAAAAAAAAAAAAAGAGAGAGAGAGAGAGAGAGAGAGAGAGAGAGAGAGAGAGAGAGAGAGAGAGAGAGAGAGAGAGAGAGAGAGAGAGATAGAGAGAAGAGAGAGAGAGAGAGTAGATATCTCTCTCGCTCTCTCTATCTCTCTCTCTCTCTCTCCTTCTCTCTCTCTCTCTCTCTCTCTCTCTCTCTCTCTCTCTCTCTCTCTCTCTCTCTCTCTCTCTCTCTCTCTCTCTCTCTCTCTCTCTCTCTCTCTCTCTCTCTATCTCTCTATCTCTCTCTCTCTCTCTCTCCCTCTCTCTCTCTCTCTCTCTCTCTCTCTCTCTCTCTCATTCCCCCTCTCTCTCTATCTCTCTCTGATTCCTTCTCTCTCTCTCTCTCTCTCTCTCTCTCTATCTCTTTCTCTCTCTCTCTCTCTCTCTCTCTCTCTCTCTCTCTCTCTTTCTATCTATCTATCTCTCTCTCTATCTCTCTCTCTCTATCTCTTTCTCTCTCTCCTTCTCTCTCTCTCTTTCTATCTATCTCTCTCTCTCTATCTCTCTCTCTCTATCTCTCTCTCTCTCTCTCTCTCTCTCTCTCTATAGAGAGAGAGAGAGGCCTCGTAACCCCAAGCACCGCGGTAGATCAACGCTTAATAAAATAATCCGCTCTATGATCATTGGCAGTCCAAAAACGGTGAAGGATAATTAAAAATCCTCCCCACCCTCTCGTCTCCCCCGGCCAGTGATGTGATGGATGTGGGGTCTGGATCACTCGCTGACAAGGTCTCAGACAAATCCCGTCCCCGGAGAAGTCATGTCCGTTATTTGGCTTTTCGGCATCGCATTCGTTCAGTTATTTGGCTTTTCGCTGTCTGTTCGGTTATTTGGCTTTTCGGCATTGTTTCGGTTTGGTATCTTGGCTTCCACTTCTTCGCTTCGGCTTCACGTCCTTCGACCCCCCGAGTCCGGGTACCGTAGCAGGAATATTTGCAGGAATATATCAATGGGAATGTTCAACAGCAGTGGTTGCAACAGGATACTTAAAACAAGAGTGGTTAAAATTAGAGCAGGTGTGCAGCAGAAATAGTGCTTACGGCAGGATTAGTTTAAGCTGCAGAAGTAATATAATTCTTCTGATTATGGTTTCTGGAAGTGAAACAGTGAAGGGGCTGTCCCACTTGGGCGACATAATTGGCAAGTTCTTGCGAGTTTGCCATTGACTCATACTCACAGCATAGTCGTCACGAGGTCTTCGTAACTCTCCTTCATGCTCGAGAGTGGTCTCCGCGTACTTGAGGCCTCAGCAAGGTCGCGGCGGTTTTTTCAATATGATAAAACTGCCCGCGAGTAAAAAAAGGTCACCATGGAAAAAATCTATACTTTTTTTACTCGTAGGCTTAGTCGTAGTAGGTCGTAGTAGGTCGGCATGTTAGACGTACGTAATCGTAGGTAGTCGAAGGTAGTCGTAGATGGTCTTCATCATAGTCAAAGGGAGGTCGAAGGAGGTCATCTTCACTCTCCACTATTCGGTGCCCAATTTTCCCAAAGTTAGTCATAGCTAATCTTCAACATAGTTGAAGGAGATCGAAGGAGGTCTTCTACATAGTCGACGGAGGTCTTCAACATGTTTTGATTTCTGATTCTCATGACTCGGATTCACCCTCCACATGATGTTTGATTGAATTGATCTGAATTACATATTTTAAGTATGCATCTATATCAACAAACATACTTTGTAAAGTTTTGTCTTCATACTAACGTTATACTCATCATTTCTGCTGTTTTGGAGCAGGAAGAGATGAACTAGGCAGAGTGAAAGAGGAGTATTTGCAAAAATACTCCACTCACCAACAGGAATGTTAGCAACAGCAAGGATGACAACTTGACAAACATTCATCAACAGGAATGTCAGAAACATGGAATAGACCAGTTGGGGTAGTTGCAACAGGACTGGATGAAGCGAACATAATTGCAACTAGAGTTGTGAGGCAGGATTTGTTGTAACAGGATCACTCTTAGAATGAGTTGTTGTAACTGAGATAGTTTCAAAAGGTTGAATAAAATGAGCTGCAGAGTTCAGATTAGTTGTGGCGGGACTGGTTATGGCTGGTGTTTTGGTAGGTGTTTGCATCAGTGGTAGCAGGAGCGCTTATAGCTACAGCAATAACATAATATTCAGAGAGTCTCGAACATGAAGTCTTAACTTTCTCTTTCCACACCTTCTGACTGACCTTCATCTTTCCAGAATGTATTACTTTTATTTCAGATTTCTAGCATTTGCAGTTTTTAAAAAAATCCTAATAATTAAGTTCTTATTGAAATAAAATATTTAATTGACTTGTTCTGTGTTACTTTATTAAGTAACAGAGAGAAAGTCATTGCACATTGCTCATGAAGATATCTGTATATAGTGCAATAGAGTTGTACAGCATCAAGTATGGCCCTTCGGCCCAACATGTTCATGCCTATCTACACCGATCGCTATTGCCCACATTAGACCCCCTATCCCTTTACTTCTTTCCCATCCAAATACCAATGCAAATGCCCTTTCAATGTTATAATGATATATGCCTCTACAACTCCCTAAAACATCCCATATAACCATGACCCTCTGTGTGAAGAAATTAGCCCCTTGGATCTCCTTGAAATGTCTCCCTTCTCATCTTAAATGTATCACCACTAGTTTTAGACGGCTCAAGGAAGGAGACTCAGCTCAGCTACCCTATCTCGGCCACTCATAGTTTTATAAACCTCCATAAACCTCTCAGCTTCTCATAATCCATTCGCTCCTTTTACCCCATCCCACTTTGTCGATGTCAATTATATCCTTTAGATCGTACCAAGAGTACCATGAACAGTTTTGGTTGATCTATTTAAGAAAAAGTATTATTTGATTGGAGGTGACGTCACTGGGATGATCACAGGCATGATGAGATTACTTTAGCGTGAAAGATTAAACAGATTGGGATTCTATTTGTTTAAGAAGGAACTGCAGATGATGGAAAATCGAAGGTACACAAAAATGCTGGAGAAACTCAGCGGGTGCAGCAGCATCTATGGAGCGAAGGAAATAGGCAACGTTTCGGGCCAAAACGTTGCCTATTTCCTTCGCTCCATAGATGCTGCTGCACCCGCTGAGTTTCTCCAGCATTTTTGTGTACCTTGGGATTCTATTTGTTGAGGTTCAGTATAATGGGTAGTGACTTTGTTGAAAGTTTCATGGGGTAGGTTGGATAAATGCTGATGGTGGGTTAAAACAGTTTTAGAACCCCAGTACAATTTTTGAAAGGGTAAAAACTCACCACAAGAGAAGATATCTTCATGTTATGATATTGACAGTATTTTCCTGTACACAATTACTAGTGTTTCATATTCTCAAAATTAAAGCAAATTATCAAAAAAAGGAAACATTCATTTTGTGTAATTATTTGGATGATCTTTGCTCATAGATCATGAATATGAAGAAAATGTCTCTTGCTTACTAGTTGTTGCTGTAGCAGATGTTGTTGATTCAGTTGTTGTCTGGGTGGAGCTCCCTGTAGACGTTGGTATAGGCGTGCTGGTTGTTTCGACACTGGATGTGAAAACTGGCGTTGTGGATGAAGACTGAATGGTTGAATTATTTGTTTCAGTCGTGATTGTAGAGTATTCAGTTGTGCCTGCAGAAACAATATATTTTTTCAGCCTCTGTATGCAACATGAGATTCAATTGACTTGTCTGCTTTTATTTAGATTAAGTTACAATGAGAGGGGCTATGTATATTTATAAGCAACGCATTTTTATATATTAACTAGACCAAGGGGGACCCGTCGGGTCCCATCCCCTCAACGTGTGGTTGCGGGGAGGGGGGGGGGGGCGCCCTTCGGCATCACAAACACACATTAACCACTCCCAAACACAAACACACTAACACCCCCCACCCCCCTGATATTATCAGAGAGGGAGGGGGGAGAGAGGGGGGCAGAGATGGGGGGCAGAGAAGGGGCAGAGAGGGGGCAGAGAGGGGGTCCCCATCCCCCCCCCTTTCCTCACCCCCTCTCCTCCTCCCTCCCCCTCCCCCTACTCCCCCACAACCTTCAAACCCTCCTCCCCCTCTCCTCCACCCTCCTCCCCCTCTCCTCCTCCTCTCCATCCACTCTCCCCCCATCCCATCACTCCACCCCCCCTCCCTCTCTGTCTATCTCTGCCCCAGTGAGGGAGTAGAGAGGGAGGGGTAGGGGGTAGAGGCAGCACCTACCCAGGTTGTAGAGAAGAAGCCTCCCCACCAAGCGCCGGGCCCGAGCTAGGCTGCGGCCGGCGTGGACCAGAGAGAGGCCTGAGGATGGTCAAAAGCAGTGACCCCCGCCCGATCATGGCTTCCGCGAGGGGAAGCCCACCCACCAGCGTGACAGATGATTGGGCGGTGGAGGCGAAGAGGTTAGGCCGCCATGGTCACTTTTCCACCGGGCTTGTCTGCACCTGCGCTGCGATAACGACCGCTGCCGCCATGTTTTAGAACTTCAAGGATCCCAGCGGAGAGCACAGCATGACGAGCATGTGTTTAGCGGCTCCAATCCAAAGCTGTGGGGGGGGGGGGGGAAGGGCGGCTGGGCCACATAACTCGCAGCTCGTGGAAAACAGTGCCCAGCAGGCTGCGCATTGAAACCACTGCACAGCTTGCCGTGAGGAGCAGCGGCATTGTGCCGTCATCCAGCTCACTTCAGCTCGTTAACTTCAAAAACTATCTCAGATTGGTGAACAATTTTAGTAAAAATCAGAGGAAATAATGAACCAAATTTTCAGATTTTCGAGATCATGACGTAATTCTCTACTTGAAAATGTAAACATTTCACTGTTAGCGCGTCGGGTTTTTGAGGAGATGTGAATCACCGACAAACAAATACACACACAAATAAATACATCCACATCCAAGATCAGAGTTTTATATTATAACTAGACGAAGTGCAGACCCGATGGGTCTGTTCCTCCAACGCGCAGTTGGGGGGGGGGGGGGCGGGGGGGAGCGGGGAGGGGGTGGCATGCGGTGTCACATGCACTAACCACCCCCATACACACACACACTAACTACCCCCTTTGATATTATATTAATTTTATTAATTTGCTCCTTTTACCCCATAACCGCCCTATCCACTGACGTATAGCCCCCAACTCGCAGGCGGGGGGGGGGGGGGGGGTTGAGAGGGAGGGGGGTAGACAGTGAGGGAAGATTGAGAATGGGGAGAGACAGAGAGAGGGGCAGAGACAGAAAGGTAAGAGTCCGAGGGAGAGGGGGCTGGAGGGGAGGAGGAGAGGGAGGGTGGGGGAGGAGGAGAGAGAGAGATGGTAGAGAAAGGGGGGAGGAGAGAGAGGGGGGAGAGAGAGGGGGGAGAGAGAGGGGGACTGAAAGGGGAGAAGGGAAGGGGAGAAGAGGGTTTAGGGGAGGGAGGGCAGGGAGGTGCGGGGAGAGAGGGAGGGGGAGAAGAGGGAGAGAGAGAGGGGAAGAGAGAGGGGGGAGAGAGAGAGGGGGGAGAGAGAGAGGGGGGAGAGAGACAGAGGGGGGAGAGAGAGCGGGGGGAGAGAGAGGGGGGGAGGGAGAGAGGGAGGGGGGAGAGAGGGGAGTGGGGTGGGGCGGCAGGTTGCGGGGGCCCAAGCGAGCTCGGAGCGAAACGAGGACCAAAGATCCTATAGCGAGCTATAGGCTCTTTGCTGAGGACTGCCAAATGCTACCACCAGCATTACAGAGGTTCAGACCGTGGACACGGACACGGAGAGGAGGTCGAGAAGAAGAGGAGGGGGGAGGGGGAACCGGGCGAGTGAGTGGGCTGCGAACAGCGGAGAGAGACAGAAGTGGCTTGACTCTCTAGAAGCCGGCAGCTGAGTGAGCGGGCGGACGGGTGATGGGAGGGGCGGGGCTTCATAAGCTACGCCGACAGTGAGGAGAAGCTTCTTCAGCGCGTGAGCAACCCTATAGCGGAGCGGAGCTGTAGGATATTTGCTCATTGCTGCAGAACTTTCTCGATCTTTCTGCGCCTTTTGAAGAACGGGGGAGTGGGTGGGCTAATGTACCTCGTGGAAAACTGCGCATGCACGTTGCCAGTAGCTGCATTCATCCAGAGCGACGGGAGGGGCGGGTCCACGAGGAAAGGCATTGTGCGGTCAGCAGCTGGGCAACCTTAATTTTTTTTGTAAATGTCAGTTTCGTTATAGATTTTAGCAAATATCTCGGGAAATAATTGACCAAATATATAGAGGATTGGTTTTTTGAAATCATAAGGAAAATTTCTACCAGTAGATGTAAACATGTCACTGTTATTGTAACGTCAGCAGCTGGGTAGCAGTCAGATTTTAAAAAAAGGACAGATCAGTCAACAATTTTAATTAAAAAATTCCGGAAAATAATGTACCAAATGTATTTCTAAAATCACAAGGAAAATCTCTATTGAAATATGTAAAAATTTCCCTGTTTCGGCGTCTGGTTTTCGAGGAGATACGTTTCACAGGCTAAATGACACACACAGGCACACAGAGTTTTAAAAGTATATACTGTAGATAGATAGATGGTGATGTGGTGTTGAATCAATTGCAACTACAATAAAAGCAACAATATACAATGGCAATGGCTGCTCGCCTACAGTGTTTTCTGTCTTGTTATTTTAAGAACATGTTAAAGAGTGTATTAGTGTTTCGTGTTTTGTTTTAAGTGGGGGGGCCTGGGAGACACTTTTTTCAATCTCTTACCTTGAGAGAAATGCGATTTTTTTTCCGTTTCATAAATCCGTCCCCACTGCGGCCTAACATCGTGGAGTGGTGCAGCTTTTCCTGGCGATCAAGCAGGTGCTTCAGTCGCGGGCACAGTGCGGACTTACCATTGTGGAGTTTGCAATCATTTTGCCGGGGATCGACTGTGGAGAGCTCCAACCACGGGGCTGTGGACTTTTTCATCGCGGAGCCCGCAGTCCCTGGTTTGACCGATTCGGAAACTCCAAGTACGTGAAAGAGCGTTTCAACCATCCCGATGTGAGAGTGTTGATCACCCGGACGTGAGGGCTACAGATCGCCGGGTGCGGGAGCTTTGACAGCCCCGACCTCGGGAGAATAAAGAGGGAGAAGGTTGGACTTTATTACCTTCCATCACAGTGAGGAATGTGGGGAGCGCTGTGGTGGATGTTTATGTTACATTTTATTTTATGTGGCTGTGCATCTTGTTGCTTTTCACTTAGTATGGCTGTATGGTAACTCAATTGGTGCATGTGATAATAAACTGTCCTTGAAAACTTGAAAATAAATTACAGTAGATTTTAGACTTTGTCAGAAACTCTTAATGCTGCTTTGCTGTTGATGATATGGAGAAGGAACAGCTTTATTTTAGTCATAAAATCATAGTCATAGAGAGATAGAGCATGTCTGAGCCAACCATCAGATGTACATCTATCAATACATAACAAAAACTCTGATCTTCTTATCTTCCGGTTTGGCGGTCTTTCTATTTGCGCTAAAATGGTTCGCGATAGCGCTATGATTTTCTGTCAGTTCACTCGCCGTTCTCCTATGCTGCGAGTCCGCCAAGTTTCGTTCTGATCAGTTGAATGTCGTAAAAGTTAGCGAGGTTTAAAAATCTTAAAAATCGCGTGTGCGCAGATTGATCTCTTCTCCTGCCAGTCGGCGCCGCGCGGATTAGTCTCTTTCTCTGTCACTCCCCGGGACGGTCTGCCCCTTCCTGCGCCATTCCTGGCGGAGGTTTCCAAAGGGACTTTCGGAGAGACGCAAAGCAGCCCAGCCCCACCCCAAGCAACTCTTCCCCAAGCAGCCCCGCCCCCATGATCAAAGAGTGGCGCTGCCGCCCGAGGAGTTGCGGCCGCACTGTACCTGGTGGGGAGGGTGGTGCCGCTAGCTGGGGTCAGGGTGTACCAGCGCCCTGGGGGGTCACCCAGCCGCCGCCATTCTGCAGCACAGCCTCCGCTTCCTGCTCTGCGGACAGCTCTGGCTCGGCCGCCGGACACCCTCACCCCACCCCCAGCACAGCGAGTCCGGCTCCGTCGAGGCCCACATCTGTGCATGCTTCGACCGCCTACTGCCAGGGCTGGGCCGAGTACGAGAACCAGGCCGAGTTCCATGCCCTGACGCTGCTCTACGACCTGGGTAGATGCTGGGGCGTGGAATGGCAGGAGGATGCGGGAAATGGGGAGGAGGGAGATAGGGTGGTAGAGGGAGATGGGGGTGGGCAGCACCGAACACCGCTGTCTACCTGCTAGCGAAGGACACCGCGGGTCCCGCGCTCCAGCGGCTCCAGCTGGTGCGTGTGGACACCTGGAGCAGCCCTAACACACTGCAGCATTAAACGGAGAGCGGGAGCGCCACAGCCCGGCCCACAGCACGGGGGGGGGGGGGGGGGAGAGGAGATCGAGGGAGGGAGTGGGGAGAGAGGGATGAGGGAGGGAGAGAGGGATGAAGGGAGAGGGATGAGGAGAAGGGAGGGAGAGAGGATGAGGGATGGAGTGGGGAGAGAGGGAGGAGGAAGGGGAGGAGAGGGAGGGAGTGGGGTCGAGGGGTGGTGTAGTATGGTAGGGAGGGAGGTAGTAGGGGGTCCGGGGTGATGGGCAAGGTGGGATAGAGGGAGAGGGGGACAGGGAGGGGTGGATTTGATGGAAGGAGGATAGGCGTGAGTGGTGGAATATTGCGTTGGGGTAATGTGTTTCGTTGGGGGAACGGGTGAGTGGTGGAATATTGGGTTGGGGAATGGGGGACCAAGCCTCCCGTGTGACAGGGACCCAATGGGTCCCACTTAGTCTAGTACATAACTAAAGCTCTGATCTTGTGCTCTTCCAGTTTGCACAGTTTTTCTATTTGCACAAAAACGCTATGCGAGAGCGCTACGATTTTTCACCAGCGCACCAAACGTTCTCCTGTGCTGTGAGTGCAACAAGTTTCGTTCTAATTGGTGGTGTATTGTAAAAGTTAGTGAGGTTTAAAAATCGTAAAACCACACATGCACAGAACGATCTCCTCTCCTGCCAGTCAGCGCCGCGCGAATTGGTCTCTTCTGTCACTCCCCGGGACGGTCCGCTCCATCCTGCACCATTGCATTTTTACTGGAGCTGAGGGATGCTGTGGGTGGTCGACGGAAGTCTCCAACCGGACATAATTTTCAGGGGGACCGGAAGCGGCATGGAGATGTCATAGAAACATAGAAACATAGAAAATAGGTGCAGAAGTAGGCCATTCGGCCCTTCGAGCCTGCACCGCCATTCAATATGATCATGGCTGATCATCCAACTCAGTATCCTGTACCTGCCTTCTCTCCATACCCCCTGATCCCCTTAGCCACAAGGGCCACATCTAACTCCCTCTTAAATACAGCCAATGAACTGGCCTCAACTACCTTCTGTGGCAGAGAATTTCACAGATTCACCACTCTCTGTGTGAAAAATGTTTTTCTCATCTCAGTCCTTCCCCCTTATCCTTACTGTGACCCCTTGTTCTGGACTTCCCCAACATCAGGAACAATCTTCCTGCATCTAGCCTGTCCAACCCCTTAAGAATTTTGAAAGTTTCTATAAGATCCCCCCCTCAATCTTCTAAATTCTAGCGAGTACAAGCCGAGTCTATCCAGTCTTTCTTCATATGAAAGTCCAGCCATCCCAGGGATCAGTCTGGTGAACTTTCTCTGTACTCCCTCTATGGCAAGAATGTCTTTCCTCAGATTAGGAGACCAAAACTGTACGTAATACTCCAGGTGTGGTCTCACCAAGACCCTGTACAACTGCAGTAGAACCTCCCTGCTCTTATACTCAAATCCTTTTGCTATGAATGCTAACATACCATTCGCTTTCTTCGCTGCCTGCTGCACCTGCATGCCTACTTTCAATGACTGGTGTACCATGACACCCAGGTCTCGTTGCATCTCCCCTTTTCCTAATCGGCCACCATTCAGAAAATAGTCTACTTTCCTGTTTTTGTCACCAAAGTGGATAACCTCACATTTATCCACATTATACTGCATCTGCCTTGCATTTGCCCACTCACCCAACCTATCCAAGTCACCTTGCAGCCTCCTAGCATCCTCCTCACAGCTAACACTTCCCCCCAGCTTCGTGTCATCCGCAAACTTGGAGATGTTGCATTCAATTCCCACATCCAGATCATGAATATATATTGTAAATAGCTGGGGTCCCAGCACTGAGCCTTGCCGTACCCCACTAGTCACTGCCTGCCATTCTGAAAAGGACCCGTTTACTCCTACTCTTTGCTTCCTATCTGCCAGCCAGTTCTCTATCCACATCAATACTGAACCCCCAATACCGTGTGCTTTAAATGTCGCCAAATGGAAAGCGGTGAATCTAATCCCGGCAGAGGGGAACGTCCAGCATCGCTGTGAATCCCAAGCACACTGCCATCGCAACGCCCCGCAGTTCAAGCCCCTTCCCTCTCACCAGGTTCCTGCCCCGTCCTCCATGATATCCCCCTCTCCCCCATGGCTCTTCCCCCATCTTTTCACCGAGCTCTCCCCCCCCCCCCACCCCCTCCCGCCCACATGCCAGCGCGGCCGTAGCTGATCCGAGGCCTACCTCTGAGGGCGCCGATGGTTGATGCTCCTCTGGGGCACACAAGAAGGGAGAGGAGAGGCAACCTCGAGATCCTGGGGAGGCAGAGTGGGGGAGGAGGGGAAATAGAGGGAGTGGAGGGGGGTGGGAGTGGGGGAGGGGGGAGTGGGGGAGGGGGGAGTGGGGGAAGTAGAGAGTGGGGAATAGAGGGAGAGGAGGGCAGCAGGGGAGGTGAGGAGGGATAGTGGGGGGGAAAGGGGAAAGAAGTTTGGGAGGTGGGGGATAGAAGGATAGATGGGGGTGAGGAGGGTAGAGGAGTTATGGATGGAGTGTCAGGGTTGGGGAAAGGAGAGGGAGAGAGAGGTGAGGAAGGGATTGGGGAAGGGGAGGAGGAGAGGGGAAAGAGGAGGGAGGAGGAGAGAGTGCGAGGGATCAGGGGAAATAAGTTGAGTCTGTACACTTGGGGGCTATGGGTGAGTGGTGGAATATTGCGTTAGGGGACCAAGCCTCCTGTGAGACAGGGACCCAACGGCTCCCAGTTAGTCTAGTTTACACTAATCCTATATTAATCCAAATTTTATACTTTCTCCCCACATTCACTTCAACTTTTCCCAGATTCTACCACTGATCTACACGCTTAGGACAATTTACAGTGGCCAATCAACAAATCGACCGAGCAACCTTGGGAAATGGGAGCACCCAAAGAGAAACTGTAGAAGCAGTACGCAGGACAGATCTAGTGTCAATAATGCTGCAAGGCAGCTGTTAAAGAGTTGCAGCACTGTGTCACTCTGGTGAAAGGATCGGGGCAGCTTCCTGCATGAAATAATTACCTGGTGTGGAATAATACTATTCAAGATTACAACTGGATTATTACGTGGCTAAGAAAGGTTCAATTGTGATAAAGGCAGTAGGATTAAGGTTATCTTCGGGATGGAGGAGTTGGGTGTTGGGGGTGTGTTTCCTTGAAGGAGAGATAATCAGTCTGGGCCTCCACTCTCCAGAGTTTAATGACCGTGTGGTAAAGAAAGTAAAGCAGTACAACATGAACCGAACAAGCAGATCGACAAATTAGAGGTAAGTTGGTCAGGACAGCAATAAAAATAACTTTCTTCACCCAGACAGTCATGAATCATCAGAATAGTCTACCATTGGTCAATGAATAACATTAAGCAATAGATTTTTGAATATTAAAAGAGTCATGAAAAGTAGGGTTCCTGCTGGAAACTAGCCATGATTGAATTGCAGAGTAGACTTGATGGGCCGAGTGGCCTAATTCTGCTCCTATCACATGACCTTTTGACCTGAGATTTTAGTCATTTTGTGTCAAGGTGTCAAATTCTTGAACATTGCAAAGATGCATAGTTGGAGTGATAACCTCAAATATTAATATCTGATATTGCTTTTCTGTATTCATTAATCAGACGGAGATCATGTAATGGACAGAGATTAACATCCTAACCTTATTTCTCAATTTAGAACCCAAAACAAAATGCTAGAGGGTCTTCAGAATTCATGCTTTTGTACACAAAAACAATTTTATCTTTTTATTGCCATAAGAACTTAATTGCTGTAGAAACACATTTTTAAAAGTGCACTATATTGAGATTTATAGGAAGGAACTGCAGTTGCTGGTTGAAACCAAAGATAGAAATAAAAAGCTGGAGTAACTCAGTGAGTCAGACAGCATCTCTGGTGAAAAGGAATAGGTGGATTTTCTGGTCGAGACCCTTCTTCAGACTGAAAGTCAGGGGAAAGGGAAACGAGAGACATAGACAGTGATATAGAGAGATATAGAGCAAATGAATGGAAGCTATGCAAAAAAAAATGAAACAAAACAAATCCACATGCAGGAATGGATGAAATTAGTTATCTAATAATAAGTTTTCTGTGCATGCATATATTTGAAATCTGGACAGAAATCATAATTGGAAAAAATTATCGGACATCAATTCCATAGGATCTGTGTATACACTTTGTATCCCTTATGCTTGAAAAGAATACTAATAAGGAAAAACCAAAGTCATCCTAAATTGGATGTATCTGAGCAATTTGAAGATATTCCAAGTGCATTGTGAATGGGAAGTCCCCTATTATACAGTTTTCCTCATTGTCTGGCATTGCACAATAGTACTCGATCTACAGGAGCTATAAGACAGAGAACAAGGAACATTGTTCTGTGTAGGAAGGAACTGCAGATGCTGGTTTAAACCGAAGATAGACACAAAAAGCTGGAGTAACTCAGCAGGACAGGCAGCATCTCTGGAAAGAAGGAATGGGTAACATATCGGGTCGAGACCCTTCTTCAGACAGGTTAACACATTGTTCTGTATTAGGAGGAAGGGGCCATTGACAACATTGATAATAGTGCAACAGCAGCAGCAGGCATGGTTGCTTATGTGATCGTGGATACTCCCATTAAGCAAGGTTCACTTGGGCTTTGACTAGCACAATTGGTAATTTCTGTCAACCCCACTTTGACTTACAAGAAACCAGTCTAGCAAGGCACAATTATCGTGCATTCCATACGTCTCACCTCCACCCCACTACATTGTTCGCTGTAAACTCATGTCAGTATTCCACTCTAGTTAAAAAAATACCTACACATCACTCACTGATAATGTGCAGACAAGGAAGGACAAAGGACATTTATTGTCACATACACCATTTCTGGTGCAGTGAAATTTGAGTTGTCATTTGCAGCACACCAATAAAAGTAAGACACCACATTAAAAAAGAATTGAACATAAAACATAAAAACATCCCCCCACAATGGTTCCCACTGTGAGGGAAGGCACAAAGTCTAGTCCTCTTCCTCATTGTTCACCCATGGTCGGGCCTATTGAGGCCCTCTTGCCAGATGATGGGGCTTCGACGTCGGGAGAACACTCTTCAGCGGCTTGGAGCATCTGGAACAGCCACTTGCTGCCAGAGACTGCGGCCCCCGAAGTCCACAGGCCACGCCGCTCGGAGCTCGGACACTGGCGATCTCGGTGAGAGATCCCAGGCTCCGCGGTGTTCAGAGTCAGCGCCACCGTGGCTGGAAGCTCCTCAACGACAGCTCCGCGATGTTGGGAGTCGCCGGTCTCAGCACTCCGGAGCCCATCGCAAAGCGACCCGGAGCCTATCGCAAAGCATCTTCCTTGAAGGAGAGATAATCAGTCTGGGCCTCCACTCTCCAGAGTTTCATGACCGTGTGGTAAAGAAAGTAAAGCAGTACAACATGAACCGAACAAGCAGATTGACAAATTAGAGGTAAGTTGGTCAGGACAGCAATAAAAATAACTTTCTTCACCCAGACAGTCATGAATCATCAGAATAGTCTACCATTGGTCAATGAATAACATTAAGCAATAGATTTCTGAATATTAAAAGAGTCATGAAAAGTAGGGTTCCTGCTGGAAAATAGCACGATATGTAAGCAGACATGAATGTTTTGAGTGTCAGAACAGCAGTGAAGGGCTGAATGGCCTAATTCTGCTTATATTTCCCAACAGCTTTTTTTTTAACATTTTTTATTGAATTTGCTCAGCCCTGGCCATGTTATGTGTTAGTGAATTATTGTTATGTGCTAGTAAATGGCTCTTGTTGAGGAAAATCTAATCTCAGGGGGAGGAGTGCAGTGTACAGATTGTGCAATGTGTTGTGTTGTTAACAATAATGTCCAGCAGGAGGCGTCAGGAAGGGGAAAATGAAGCCTGGTGCTCCCAAATCACCAACACTCGACTCAGCCTCCTTCTCTGCCTTTCACTAGTATACTCACAGCCACTCGGCATCCATGGGGAAATGGGGAATGCTGGTTGCACGAGTATGCCCCTTGCATGAGAATTATGAAGCAAAAATACTGTATATCACACAATAGTATTCTGAATTAATTAATGAATAAATACTTTGTCACATGTGAAATTCTTTGTTAATAAATATATTAATGAATAAATACTTTATTGTCACAGTGAAATTCTTTGTTTTGCATACTCAATGTATGCAAAGAGTCGCCGCATAAAGGGTGCTGAAAAAGTTACAAAGTATCCCACGCCAAGTCCCCCTTTATGTCTCCTCACTCGGGTGCTTCCCCCACACTGGGCCCTCCTTTGTTCACTCCTCTCCCCCTTCATGATGGTCCTCCCACGCCAGGTCCTGCTTTGTTATCACCCCCCCCCCTTCATGCCGGCCCCCCCACACTGGGTCCCACTTTGTTCCCGGCGGCGCTTCCTCTGGCTCCCACGTGGCCTAACCTCAACCTCGATGACCTCCGACCTTAATATAAATTCCAAACTATATGTAATATCCTACCCTTTCAAATAGAAATGCTACAGACTGCAATTTTATATTTTAATACCAAACAGTATTTATGTAAAATACTGCAATATAAATCAAATGAATGACCACTCAATTCCACACGAAGAGTCATGTCTTCATAGAGTGTCACGTTCTAATCAACTTACAATTGCACTGCCCTTACCTACAATAAAGAGTAAACAATATTGTATTTTTCTACTTATTTTGCATAACATGAGTCACTGATTCATCTTATTTTCATTTTTTTAAATCTCTCCTTTCTGCCAGTGCCATAAGAATACCAAATAGGCGAGGGCTTAAGGGCCTGTCCCACTATACGAGTTTACCCAAGAGCTTTCCCAAGTTTAAAAAAAATCAAACTCGTGGTAAGTACATAGAATGTACGTAGCAGGTACGTCGGAGGTCGGGACGTCTCTTAGCGGCTCGTAACGCTAATGGCAGGTACTTGGGAAACGCGGTAAGCTCGTGACGTTTTTTTCAACATGTTGAAAAATGTCCACGAGAGCCCTGAGTACCTACGAGCAGCTATTACTGTAATTCTGCAAGTTCGAATCAGGGGAAACTCGGGAGAACTCTTGAATTACCTCGTACAGTGGGACAGTCCCTTTACTTTCTACTTTTAGGATATTGGAAATGGCAAGTGACTGAAATGTCTATGGGTTAATCATTTAGGACCAACGACCACAGATTAATTTGCTTTGAAGCAGTTACAGATAAGAATAAGGCAGGCCCACGAGATAAAATCCTGAACTGGGTCAGGACAACTCTGATGGTATAAGGCAGGAACTTGCTAAAGTTGATTGTTGTTGGATGATTTCGGGCAAATTAACGAACAAAAAGTAGGCTGTTTTTAAGAGAATGATGGTGAGAGTCATTGTTGTACTTTCCAGTGATGTGAATTGCTTTGTACTTGTACTGTTGGTGTCTAAGCATCCGTCTTTTAATCCAAGGACATCTTTGGAACATGGGGAGTAGATGGTCTCCAGAGGTTTGTGATCCGTCAGCCATTCAAACTCGATGCCATACAGGTCTGCATTAAAGTGTTAACATGGCCACACCAAACCCAAAACCTCTTTACATTACATTTTAGAAATACAGTGTGGAAACAGGCCCTTCAGCCGACCGTCTGCGCCGAGAGAAAACCCATGCAGTCACAGGGAGAAAGTACAAACACCGCATAAACTTCCCCTGTATTCTGGTTCGAACCTGGTCCTTGGCGCTGTAAGGCAACAACGCCACTGCTGTGCTAATGTGCCACCCTTCTTTTTTGTTTAGGAGTATTTTCTTTCTACCTCTGTCAATGACCTGCTTGTGTGCACACTGATGAAATGTGTGGAAAGGAACTGCAGGTGCTGGTTTAAATCGAAGGCAGACACAAAATGCTGGAGTAACTCAGCGGGACAGGCAGCATCTCCGAAGAGAAGTAATGGGTGGCATTTCGGGTCGTGACCCTTCTTCAGACTGGGAAAGGGAAACAAGAGATATAGACGACGAAGTAGAGAGATATGGAAAAAATGAATGAACGATATCAAAAAAGTAACAATGATTAAGGAAACTGGCCATTGTTACCTTTTTGCCCAGTGAGAGCGAAAAGCTGGTGTGACTTGGATGGGGGAGGGATGGAAAGAGGGAAAGCAGGGCTTACTTGAAGTTATAGAAATCAATATTTATACCCCTGGGTTGTAAGCTGCCCAAGCAAAATTTGAGATGCCAATCCACTAATTCCAGCTGCTCCAACTACACCATGCATAATGTTCACTTCAAAAATTGAACTACACAGTTCCTAGTTTATCCTCGTCACCAACATCAGATCTTTGCCTTGATCTGATAATGATAAATGAACATTTAACAGCACTGTATCTATACACTGTATAGCTCGATTGTAATCATTGTCTTTCCGTTGACTGGATAGCACGCAACAAAAGCCTTTCACTGTACCATCTCACACGCGACAATAACCAAAACTAAACCAATTACAGACATGGTTTTTTATTCCGCCATTTTGTTATCTCCCTGAACAGGAGCTACTTGACTTCCTTATGACCGAGTGCAATGTGCAATGCATTGTAATATGCTATTGGTTGTAATGAAAACTTGCTCTGGAAGGTTGTATTGCATGGGATCCAGGGAGGAGAGCAGAGAGGGCTATGTATAGAAGAGCAGAGAGAGCTATGAGGAAGATGAATTCCTGAAAGTGACTCGACAGCCTGAGCTGCAAGGAAAGGTTGGGCATTCCTTGGAGCGTAGGAAGCTGAGGAGTAATCTTATGGAGCTGTATAAAATCACACTGTGAATAGATAGCATGAATTCACAGTATTTTACCTGTGGTAGGAGAATGATGAATCAAAGGGCATCAGTTTGGGAGGTGTGAGATTTAACAAGAACCTGGGGGGCAATTGTTTCACTCAAAGGGTAGAGGAGATGTGGGACAAGCTGCCAGATGAAATGTGTAAGAAGGAACTGCAGTTGCTGGTTTAAATAAAAGATAGACACAAAAAGCTGAAGTAACTCAGCATTGTTGAAGCAGTTACAATAACAGCTTTAACAGATACCTAGATAAGTATATGAAAAGAATATGTTTAGAATGATATGGGCCAGTTGAGATGAGTTTAGATGGGGCATCTTGGTCGGCATGGATGAGATGGGCCGAAGGGCCGGCTTCATATTGCATGACTCCATAATGGAGGTTATTACAGGTTGGAATGCATTGCAATGCCCTTCCAGGTAGTAGAATCACTTATTTTATTGACAATGTCTGACTTATCACATTGCCTGTGGCAGCAAGGCCTTGCTGTACGCATGTGGGTCGCGTGTGCATGGATTGTGCATCATAGTCACAAACTTGTCGTCAAGACATAGCTCTGATTGCCCAAAGGCCAACCTTTGATATTGTTGCCTTGTGGTGTTTCTCATAGAAGAGAGGGAGGCAGAAGTCTCTTTAGATAGACACAAAAAGCTGGAGTAACTTGGCGGGTCAGACCGCATCTTTGGAGAGAAGGAATGGGTGATGTTTCGGATCGAGACCCTTTTTCAGACAGAGTCAGGGGAAGGGTAAAAGAGATATAGTCATTGATCTAGAGTGATCTTCCTCCTGTTTATGCGCCCCCCCCTACAATACACCACAGAAAGCATACTGTCAGATTGCATAACAGCTTGGTTTGTGAATAGCTCAAAGACCACAAACAATTTGCAGAGATTTGTGGATGTAGCCCACTCTATCGCAGAGACCCGGCTTCCCACTATAGACTCCATCTGCACCTCGCACTGCCTTGGAAAACCAGCCAACATAATCAAAGACTTGTCCCACCTGGTCATCCTTGCTTCTCCCTGCTCCTGTCCGACAGAAGTTACAGAACCTTGAAAGTGTGCACCACCAGACTCAGGAGCAGAATAGAACAATTTCCCCTGCATTATCCGGCATATGAACAGACTTTCCATAAGCTGGGGCACTGTTCTGTTCACCTCTACCCCTTTGAAAATATTGGAATTTGTCTAAGGAACAAATTCTGAGAACTGTACGGCACAGTGGCGCAGCTGTAGAGTTACAGCGCTTGCAGCGCCTGAGACCCGGGTTCGATCCCGACTACGGGTGCTGTCTGTATGGAGTTTGTACGTTCCCCCCATGACCGCATGGGTTTTCTCAGAGATCTTCGGTTTCCTCCCACAATCCAAAGCCATACAGGTATGTAGGTTAATTGGTATAAGTGTTAATGTGCGATTGTGCAGATTGCTGGTTGTGCAGACCCGGTGTTTTCGCACTGTATCTCTAAACTAAACTAAATTATATTCTGCACATTGTATCTTCCCGTTTGTTCTATCCAATATACTTGCGTTTGAACTGATTGTATCTACAGTATGTATGGTGTATCTAATCTGTTTGGATAGCAGGCAAAACAAAGCTTTTCACTTCCGCTTGGTGCATGTGGCAATAATAAACCTAAACCTTCAAAGAGTGCCTGCCTCTGCAGCCACTAGCAGTGTATTCCAGACTTCAACCTTCACGGGGGTGAAAACAGTTCTTCCTCAACTCACCCCTAAATCTGATAAAGCTTTTCGCAAGGTCAAACATGTTGCACAGCATTCACTGAGTGCTGAATAATGGTGCAATACAAAGAAGCAGTTTCCTGTTTCATATCCAATTTCATTCCGTTCAGTGTGACCAGATTGCCTGTCCAAGAGATAAGGATTAATCTGATAGAAATAGCAATAATGAAAAGGAGAATGAGGAAAGAAATTGAGGAAAAGCAGTCTAGCTTTTGGACTGAAACTTTTTTCAGGAACATTTTATGGGTTTAGTACTATAATGGTGAAATCATTTAAGGCAAAGATAGATAGATTCTTGATTAGAACGGGTGTCGGGGGTTATGGGGCGAAAGCAAGAGAATAGGGTGAAGAGGGAGAGATAGATCAGCCATGATTGAATTGCAGAGTAGACTTGATGGGCCGAGTGGCCTAATTCTGCTCCTATCACATGACCTTTTGACCTGAGATTTTAGTCATTTTACTCTGCAGTAGATTGTATCTGAGTTACCTGTATAGGGTGATTTCACGAAAGGTCACTGGATCATAGATCCTCACCCACGTGACCGCAAAATTTAACTGGGAATTATCGGGAATTATTGCGTTTGCTCACTGCATTTCATCAAAACATCAATAATGCCTTAGTTTTGATGAAATACAGCGAGCAAACGCGATAATTCCCGATATTTTCGATCTTTATATCTGCACGGCCAACAACTTCCGCTGTTATTTTCCCTTCAGCACTCTCTTGTCTTTACCTTCATTTTTCTTTATCTTCTGGACTCTAAAGTAAGATAGCTGTGTCTCACGGTCACTCCGACTGGCACAGTTATTTACAGCTCAAAAACTAACCGTTTTCGCGGATTTTAACAGGTTTGAAAGTACGCGTTTCTAGCATCAATAACATGTACTGGAAGTGACATTTGTACCCCAGTTAAATTTTGCGGTCACGTGGGTGAGGATCTATGATCCAGTGACCTTTCGTGAAATCACCCTATAAGAATTTGTGAAAATGGGGAGTGGAAGGTGTCAAATTCTTGAACATTGCAAAGATGCATAGTTGGAGTGATAACCTCAAATATTAATATCTGATATTGCTTTTCTGTATTCATTAATCAGACGGAGATCATGTAATGGACAGAGATTAACATCCTAACCTTATTTCTCAATTTAGGACCCAAAACAAAATGCTAGAGGGTCTTCAGAATTCATGCTTTTGTACACAAAAACAATTTTATCTTTTTATTGCCATAAGAACTTAATTGCTGTAGAAACACATTTTTAAAAGTGCACTATATTGAGATTTATAGGAAGGAACTGCAGTTGCTGGTTGAAACCGAAGATAGAAATAAAAAGCTGGAGTAACTCAGTGAGTCAGACAGCATCTCTGGCGAAAAGGAATAGGTGGACTTTCTGGTCGAGACCCTTCTTCAGACTGAGAGTCAGGGGAAAGGGAAACGAGAGACATAGACAGTGATATAGAGAGATATAGAGCAAATGAATGGAAGCTATGCAAAAAAAAAATGAAACTAAACAAATCCACATGCAGGAATGAATGAAATTATTTATCTAATAATAAGTTTTCTGTGCATGCACATATTTGAAATCTGGACAGAAATCATAATTGGAAAAAATTATCGGACATCAATTCCATAGGATCTGTGTATACACTTTGTATCCCTTATGCTTGAAAAGAATACTAATAAGGAAAAACCAAAGTCATCCTAAACTGGATGTATCTGAGCAATTTGAAGATATTCCAAGTGCATTGTGAATGGGAAGTCCCCTATTATACAGTTTCCTCATTGTCTGGCATTGCACAATAGAAGAACTCGAGCTACAGGAGCTATAAGACAGAGAACAAGGAACATTGTTCTGTGTAGGAAGGAACTGCAGATGCTGGTTTAAACCGAAGATAGACACAAAAAGCTGGAGTAACTCAGCAGGACAGGCAGCATCTCTGGAAAGAAGGAATGGGTAACATATCGGGTCGAGACCCTTCTTCAGACAGGTTAACACATTGTTCTGTATTAGGAGGAAGGGGCCATTGACAACATTGATAATAGTGCAACAGCAGCAGCAGGCATGGTTGCTTATGTGATCGTGGATACTCCCATTAAGCAAGGTTCACTTGGGCTTTGACTAGCACAATTGGTAATTTCTGTCAACCCCACTTTGACTCACAAGAAACCAGTCTAGCAAGGCACAATTATCGTGCATTCCATACGTCTCACCTCCACCCCACTACATTGCTCGCTGTAAACTCATGTCAGTATTCCACTCTAGTTAAAAAAATACCTACACATCACTCACTGATAATGTGCAAACAAGGAAGGACAAAGGACAAAGGACATTTATTGTCACATACACCATTTCTGGTGCAGTGAAATTTGAGTTGTCATTTGCAGCACACCAATAAAAGTAAGACACCACATTAAAAAAGAATTGAACATAAAACATAAAAACATCCCCCCACAATGGTTCCCACTGTGAGGGAAGGCACAAAGTCTAGTCCTCTTCCTCATTGTTCACCCATGATCGGGCCTATTGAGGCCCTCTTGCCAGATGATGGGGCTTCGACGTCGGGAGAACACTCTTCAGCGGCTTGGAGCGTCTGGAACAGCCACTTGCTGCCAGAGACTGCGGCTCCTGAAGTCCACAGGCCACGCCGCTCGGAGCTCGGACACTGGCGATCTCGGTGAGAGATCCCAGGCTCCGCGGTATCCAGAGTCAGCGCCACCGTGGCTGGAAGCTCCTCAACGACAGCTCCGCGATGTTGGGAGTCGCCGGTCTCAGCACTCCGGAGCCCATCGCAAAGCGACCCGGAGCCTATCGCAAAGCAACTTCCTTGAAGGAGAGATAATCAGTCTGGGCCTCCACTCTCCAGAGTTTCATGACAGTTGGTAAAGAAAGTAAAGCAGTACAACATGAACCGAACAAGCAGATCGACAAATTAGAGGTAAGTTGGTCAGGACAGCAATAAAAATAACTTTCTTCACCCAGACAGTCATGAATCATCAGAATAGTCTACCATTGGTCAATGAATAACATTAAGCAATAGATTTTTGAATATTAAAAGAGTCATGAAAAGTAGGGTTCCTGCTGGAAAATAGCACGATATGTAAGCAGACATGAATGTTTTGAGTGTCAGAACAGCAGTGAAGGGCTGAATGGCCTAATTCTGCTTATATTTCCCAACAGCTTTTTTTTTTAACATTTTTTATTGAATTTGCTCAGCCCTGGCCATGTTATGTGTTAGTGAATTATTGTTATGTGCTAGTAAATGGCTCTTGTTGAGGAAAATCTAATCTCAGGGGGAGGAGTGCAGTGTACAGATTGTGCAATGTGTTGTGTTGTTAACAATAATGTCCAGCAGGAGGAGTCAGGAAGGGGAAAATGAAGCCTGGTGCTCCCAAATCACCAACACTCGACTCAGCCTCCTTCTCTGCCTTTCACTAGTATACTCACAGCCACTCGGCATCCATGGGGAAATGGGGAATGCTGGTTGCACGAGTATGCCCCTTGCATGAGAATTATGAAGCAAAAATACTGTATATCACACAATAGTATTCTGAATTAATTAATGAATAAATACTTTGTCACATGTGAAATTCTTTGTTAATAAATATATTAATGAATAAATACTTTATTGTCACAGTGAAATTCTTTGTTTTGCATACTCAAGGTATGCAAAGAGTCGCCGCATAAAGGGTGCTGAAAAAGTTACAAAGTATCCCACGCCAAGTCCCCCTTTATGTCTCCTCACTCGGGTGCTTCCCCCACACTGGGCCCTCCTTTGTTCACTCCTCTCCCCCTTCATGATGGTCCTCCCACGCCAGGTCCTGCTTTGTTATCACCCCCCCCTTCATGCCGGCCCCCCCACACTGGGCCCCACTTTGTTCACCCCCCCCCCCCTTCATGCCGGCCCCCCCACACTGGGTCCCACTTTGTTCCCGGCGGCACTTCCTCTGGCTCCCACGTGGCCTAACCTCAACCTCGATGACCTCCGACCTTAATATAAATTCCAAACTATATGTAATTTCCTACCCTTTCAAATAGAAATGCTACAGACTGCAATTTTATATTTTAATACCAAACAGTATTTATGTAAAATACTGCAATATAAATCAAATGAATGACCACTCAATTCCACACGAAGAGTCATGTCTTCATAGAGTGTCACGTTCTAATCAACTTACAATTGCACTGCCCTTACCTACAATAACGAGTAAACAATATTGTATTTTTCTACTTATTTTGCATAACATGAGTCACTGATTCATCTTATTTTCATTTTTTTAAATCTCTCCTTTCTGCCAGTGCCATAAGAATACCAAATAAGCGAGGGCTTAAGGGCCTGTCCCACTATACGAGTTACCCAGGAGCTTTCCCAAGTTTAAAAAAAATCAAACTCGTGGTAAGTACATAGAATGTACGTAGCAGGTACGTCGGAGGTCGGGACATCTCTTAGCGGCTCGTAACGCTAATGGCAGGTACTTGGGAAACGCGGTAAGCTCGTGACGTTTTTGCAACATGTTGAAAAATGTCCACGAGAGCCCTGAGTACCTACGAGCAGCTATTACCGTAATTCTCCAAGTTCGAATCAGGGGAAACTCGGAAGAACTCTTGAATTACCTCGTACAGTGGGACAGTCCCTTTACTTTCTACTTTTAGGATATTGGAAATGGCAAGTGACTGAAGTGTCTATGGGTTAATCATTTAGGACTAGCGACCACAGATTAATTTGCTTTGAAGCAGTTACAGATAAGAATAAGGCAGGCCCACGAGATAAAATCCTGAACTGGGTCAGGACAACTCTGATGGTATAAGGCAGGAACTTGCTAAAGTTGATTGTTGTTGGATGATTTCGGGCAAATTAACGAACAAAAAGTAGGCTGTTTTTAAGAGAATGATGGTGAGAGTCATTGTTGTACTTTCCAGTGATGTGAATTGCTTTGTACTTGTACTGTTGGTGTCTAAGCATCCATCTTTTAATCCAAGGACAACTTTGGATCATGGGGAGTAGATGGTCTCCAGAGGTTTGTGATCCGTCAGCCATTCAAACTCGATGCCATACAGGTCTGCATTAAAGTGTTAACATGGCCACACCAAACCCAAAACCTCTTTACATTACATTTTAGAAATACAGTGTGGAAACAGGCCCTTCAGCCCACCGTCTGCGCCGAGAGAAAACCCATGCAGTCACAGGGAGAAAGTACAAACACCGCATAAACTTCCCCTGTAGTCTGGTTCGAACCTGGTCCTTGGCGCTGTAAGGCAACAACGCCACTGCTGTGCTAATGTGCCACCCTTCTTTTTTGTTCAGGAGTATTTTCTTTCTACCTCTGTCAATGACCTGCTTGTGTGCACAATTATGAAATGTGTGGAAAGGAACTGCAGGTGCTGGTTTAAATCGAAGGCAGACACAAAATGCTGGAGTAACTCAGCGGGACAGGCAGCATCTCCGAAGAGAAGTAATGGGTGACATTTCGGGTCGTGACCCTTCTTCAGACTGAAAGACACGGGAAAGGGAAACAAGAGATATAGACGACGAAGTAGAGAGATATGGAAAAAATGAATGAACGATATCAAAAAAGTAACAATGATTAAGGAAACTGGCCATTGTTACCTTTTTGCCCAGTGAGAGCGAAAAGCTGGTGTGACTTGGATGGGGGAGGGATGGAAAGAGGGAAAGCAGGGCTTACTTGAAGTTATAGAAATCAATATTTATACCCCTGGGTTGTAAGCTGCCCAAGCAAAATTTGAGATGCCAATCCACTAATTCCAGCTGCTCCAACTACACCATGCATAATGTTCACTTCAAAAATTGAACTACACAGTTCCTAGTTTATCCTCGTCACCAACATCAGATCTTTGCCTTGATCTGATAATGATAAATGAACATTTAACAGCACTGTATCTATACACTGTATAGCTCGATTGTAATCATTGTCTTTCCATTGACTGGATAGCACGCAACAAAAGCCTTTCACTGTACCATTTCACACGCGATAATAACCAAAACTAAACCAATTACAGACATGTTTTTTTATTCCGCCATTTGTTATCTCCCTGAACAGGAGCTACTTGACCTCCTTATGACCGAGTGCAATGTGCAATGCATTGTAATATGCTATTGGTTGTAATGAAAACTTGCTCTGGAAGGTTGTATTGCATGGGATCCAGGGAGGAGAGCAGAGAGGGCTATGTATAGAAGAGCAGAGAGAGCTATGAGGAAGATGAATTCCTGAAAGTGACTCGACAGCCTGAGCTGCAAGGAAAGGTTGGGCATTCCTTGGAGCGTAGGAAGCTGAGGAGTAATCTTATGGAGCTGTATAAAATCACACTGTGAATAGATAGCATGAATTCACAGTCTTTTACCTGTGGTAGGAGAATGATGAATCAAAGGGCATCAGTTTGGGAGGTGTGAGATTTAACAAGAACCTGAGGGGCAATTGTTTCACTCAAAGGGTAGAGGAGATGTGGGACAAGCTGCCAGATGAAATGTGTAAGAAGGAACTGCAGTTGCTGGTTTAAATAAAAGATAGACACAAAAAGCTGGAGTAACTCAGCATTGTTGAAGCAGTTACAATAACAGCTTTAACAGATACCTAGATAAGTATATGAAAAGAATATGTTTAGAATGATATGGGCCAGTTGAGATGAGTTTAGATGGGGCATCTTGGTCGGCATGGATGAGATGGGCCGAAGGGCCGGATTCATATTGCATGACTCCATAATGGAGGTTATTACAGGTTGGAATGCATTGCAATGCCCTTCCAGGTAGTAGAATCACTTATTTTATTGACAATGTCTGACTTATCACATTGCCTGTGGCAGCAAGGCCTTGCTGTACGCATGTGGGTCGCGTGTGCATGGATTGTGCATCATAGTCACAAACTTGTCGTCAAGACATAGCTCTGATTGCCCAAAGGCCAACCTTTGATATTGTTGCCTTGTGGTGTTTCTCATAGAAGAGAAGGAGGCAGAAGTCTCTTTAGATAGACACAAAAAGCTGGAGTAACTTGGCGGGTCAGACCGCATCTTTGGAGAGAAGGAATGGGTGATGTTTCGGATCGAGACCCTTTTTCAGACAGTCAGGGGAAGGGTAAAAGAGATATAGTCATTGATCTAGAGTGAACTTCTTCCTGTTTATGCGCCCCCCCCCCCCCCCCCCCCCCCACTACAATACACCACAGAAAGCATACTGTCAGATTGCATAACAGCTTGGTTTGTGAATAGCTCAAAGACCACAAAAAATTTGCAGAGATTTGTGGATGTAGCCCACTCTATCGCAGAGACCCGGCTTCCCACTATAGACTCGATATGTTACCCATTCCTTCTTTCCAGAGATGCTGCCTGTCCTGCTGAGTTACTCCAGCTTTTTGTGTCTATCTTCGGTTTAAACCAGCATCTGCAGTTCCTTCCTATAAATCTCAAAATAGTGCACTTTTGAAAATGTGTTTCTGCAGCAATTAAGTTCTTATGGCAATAAAAAGCTAAAATTGTTTTTGTGTACAAAAGCATGAATTCTGAAGACCCTCTAGCATTTTGTTTTGGGTCCTAAATTGAGAAATAAGGTTAGGATGTTAATCTCTGTCCATTACATGATCTCCGTCTGATTAATGAATACAGAAAAGCAATATCAGATATTAATATTTGAGGTTATCACTCCAACTATGCATCTTTGCAATGTTCAAGAATTTGACACCTTGACACAAAATGACTAAAATCTCAGGTCAAAAGGTCATGTGATAGGAGCAGAATTAGGCCACTCAGCCCATCAAGTCTACTCTGCAATTCAATCATGGCTGATCTATCTCTCCCTCTTCACCCTATTCCCTTGCTTTCGCCCCATAACCCCCGACACCCGTTCTAATCAAGAATCTATCTATCTTTGTCTTAAATGATTTCACTATTATAGAACTAAACCCATAAAATGTTCCTGAAAAAAGTTTCAGTCCAAAAGCTAAACTGCTTTTCCTCAATTTCTTTCCTCATTCTCCTTTTCATTATTGCTATTTCTATCAGTTTAATCCTTATCTCTTGGACAGGCAATCTGGTCACACTGAACGGAATGAAATTGGATATGAAACAGGAAACTGCTTCTTTGTATTGCACCATTATTCAGCACTCAGTGAATGCTGTGCAACATGTTTGACCTTGCGAAAAGCTTTATCATATTTAGGGGTGAGTTGAGGAAGAACTGTTTTCACCCCCGTGAAGGTTGAAGTCTGGAATACACTGCTAGTGGCTGCAGAGGCAGGCACTCTTTGAAGGTTTAGGTTTATTATTGCCACATGCACCAAGCGGAAGTGAAAAACTTTGTTTTGCCTGCTATCCAAACAGAATAGATACACCATACATACTGTAGATACAATCAGTTCAAACACAAGTATATTGGATAGAACAAACGGGAAGATACAATGTGCAGAATATAATTTAGTTTAGTTTAGAGATACAGTGCGAAAACACCGGGTTCTGCACAACCAGCAATCCCCGCACATTAACACTTATACCAATTAACCTACATACCTGTACGGCTTTGGATTGTGGGAGGAAACCGAAGATCTCTGAGAAAACCCACGCGGTCACAGGGAGAACGTACAAACTCCATACAGACAGCACCCGTAGTCGGGATCGAACCCGGGTCTCAGGCGCTGCAAGCGCTGTAACTCTACAGCTGCGCCACTGTGCCGTACAGTTCTCAGAATTTGTTCCTTAGACAAAGTCCAATATTTTCAAAGGGGTAGAGGTGAACAGAAACATTTTTCAGGAACATTTTATGGGTTTAGTACTATAATAATGAAATCATTTAAGACAAAGATAGATAGATTCTTGATTAGAACGGGTGTCGGGGGTTATGGGGCGAAAGCAAGGGAATAGGGTGAAGAGGGAGAGATAGATCAGCCATGATTGAATTGCAGAGTAGACTTGATGGGCCGAGTGGCCTAATTCTGCTCCTATCACATGACCTTTTGACCTGAGATTTTAGTCATTTTGTGTCAAGGTGTCAAATTCTTGAACATTTCAGAGTCAGCGCCACCGTGGCTGGAAGCTCCTCAACGACAGCTCCGCGATGTTGACGACATGTTATTGACGACAGCTCAGCACTCCGGAGCCCATCGCAAAGCGACCCGGGCAAGGCATTGCCCGCTCTGCAATGGTGCCCCAGCGCTGCGCTGCCGCCGAAGCCGAAGTTCTGGCCAGTCCCAGCATGGAACGCCGCTCCAGTCCCACTGGTAGGCCGCGTGGAAGGGGCGAAGATACGGCCCGGAGAAAAGCCGCATCTCCGACCAGGTAGGGACTGAGAAAAACCCTTGCCCAACCCACACATAAAAAGGATTAGACCTCCAACCGAACTTTTAACATACTGTGCAGACAAGGAAGTAATTATTATGAAAATGTTTCTAGATATAGTCATTGTGTTTTGATGGAGGCGGGTGGGGGGAGGGGTCGGAAAATCAAATGCTTGGCAATGTGCATGTGTGAGAGATTAGGTTCCAGGAAAATAAGTGATGCAGTGTGATTGATGGGGTTACTCTGAGGGCCAACAGACTTGAATATACCGTATGGCCTCTTTCTATCTGGGCAAATTCGGATCTAACTCAATTTTCAAGTTCAAAACAATGACAAGACGGAGTAGAGGATGAAGATAGCGGGCTTCATGCTGACCATACGACACTCTATCCCTCAATGTCAGCAAGATGAAGGAGCATGTTATTGACTTCAGGAAGCAAGGTGGTGTGCATGCCCTAATTAACATCAATGGTGCCTAAGTGGAAATGGTCGGGATGGTGAGAGCTTCAAGTTTATAGGTGTAAAGATCACCAACAATTTGTCCTGGACAACCACGTTGAAGGAACTGCCAAGAAAGCGCACCCCATGCAGCAGAAGAGGATGAAATATTGGCACGTCTCCAACAACTCATGGATAGAACAGGTTTGGAGGGATATGGACCAAATGCTGGCAGGTGGGACTAGTGTAGCTGTAGGTGGCCGTTGTGGGCAGGTTGGGCCGAAGGGCCTGTTTCCACACTGTATCACTCTATGACTCTATAACTAATGCAGATGCACCATAGAAAACTCCTATCGGGATGCATCAAGCCTTAGAATGGCAACAACTCTGCCACACATTACAATCAATCTGAAGAAGGGTCCCAGCCCGAAGCGTCAACTATACATCATTATTCTGAGAATCTGCCTTACCTGTTGATTTACTCCAGTACTTGTGTCGTTTTTTTGTAAATCTGCATCTGCAGTTACTTGTGTCTTATTTTAAATGAAACACACAAACTTCACAATTTCAGAATATTCCCTTAAATGATCCATACTTCCAATATCACCGTGCTAAGAAATGAAAAATATGTTTGCCAAGTATTAGGTCTCTTCTCCTGATGGATCAGTGAATAAATGTTTAGACTAGCTTACGACTGTTTTGGATGGTGCAAACCAAGTTTATTATCTCCCATGTTTCTGTCTGAACAGTGCTAAGTTTAAATGGTGAAATTTCAGATGCTTGGGCAACAATTGCCATTTACTTGTCCTTATCTGCAATAACTGGCTTTAGTAAGTTCTTTAGTAACTTGTCAGTTCCTTTGTTGAACTAAATTAAGTCACATGTTGCAATCAAAAGCGCTTGAACAATTGGTTGGGAAGAAAGCCAAGATAACGGCGGCATGGTGGTGCAGCGGTTGAGATGCTGCCTCACAGCGCTAAGATACTCGGGTTAGATCCTGAATACGGGTGCTGTCTGTATGGAGTTTGTACATTCTCTCTGTAACCTACGTGGGTTTTCTACGGGATCTCTGGTTTCCTCCCACACTCCAAAGACATCCAGGTTGTAGGTTAATTTGCTTGGTATAATTGTGAATTGTTCCTAGTGTGTGCAGGATAGTATGCAGGGATCGCTGATTGGCGCGGACTTGGTGGGCCGAAGGGCCTGTTTCCGCAATGTATGCGTATCTAAACTAAAAGGATATAAAAAAAGGAACAGAAACTATTCAGCATTTAAGACAATTATGTTTATCATCCCAGTGTACAAGGATGTCAAAACACTCAAATTTAGAAAGAGCTTGCTATTATACCATGCAGTTCACACAGCATATCACAAAGAATTTTAGGAAAAAAGTTTAAATCTAATCACAATTATAATATGGACAGTTACACTAATTAACATGCAAATATTATGGCAGAAAGCAATGCAAAGCTTTGCAAAGTGCGATAAATAATGAGATACAGATTTTTGGCCATTTGGGTAATATGGCAAAATCATTAGGCAAATTTCCTGTTCTTAAGGACAAGGGATATCTTACATCGTAAAAAAGCAGTGTGGATTTTAATATAACAATGAATATTTGATGAGACATCATGCATTCCCAAGGCTTTAACTCTGCCAATCTGGATAGAAACATCTCTGCTAATCCATGACCAGAGTTTGCCAGGTGCTGCTAAAATTGGACTACACCTCTGAGAAAGCAATGCCATGACAAATACAAATTCATAGTGCCACTCTGAAGTCTGACCCTAAAATTAAAGCAGACATCTTCCTACCTCAAGATGTATGGTGTTGGATTTTTTTGTACTGTTTCTATGAATTTCCTCCCAAGTTACCATGACATGTATATAATTGATTGAATAGTATTCTTCCATCATATAAATGAGTATTAATGAATCGAGAACCTCACGCGTAACTTCAAATCTTATGTTTTCAGGTTCTAGAGCAAATTTACAAGTCACTTGTCCAAAACCTAGACCACTGTTAAATGAGGCATTTACCAGCTGTACAATTATTGCACATTACTTGCCTAGTGGAGATCTTTGAAGATTTAGTTGGAAATATGAACATACTTCCACCATGCTCATACCAGGGCAAGAAAAAATAACGTAATCTGAAACTTCTAATGAAATATCATTTGAAGTTGATGAAAACCTCATCTGACATATTGCTGTTAGTCAAGGTAAATATTCAATAGAAACAATAAAATGCACAGTATACACCAACATAAATAGTAGTGCATAAAATATGTAAAAGAACTACCCCATCCATAGTCAATAGGCAATCTACCTTTCATTATCTCTACACATGTAGTTAAATGTCAATAATGTTTGCATATAAATATTTCTTAATTTCCAAAGAAGAGCAATGAAAATAACTTTGTAAAATATGTATCTAATCCCACATTGATATAGCTGAGAAACAATCTGCTGCATCAGAGAGCCTAACCCAAACAGATGGGTAAGATAAGACAGGCAGTTTTTCAATCCACTCCCACAAAGAAAACAATCTGTTAGGTTTCAGTGACTAGGCAAGTTGCTTGCTCAACATCAATGTTTAAAAATTGGTCATTGTTCAGATAAATAGGAAATCTGGTCGACTCTGCATTACATATCACTGTACTGCAGATCTTAAATGGTTGATGGATTCCAGTTTTTGTCAATGAACACATAACACTAAGGAACTGAGCAGCACAAATTAGTTTAGATTTAGTTTTGTTTAATTTATTGTCACATGTACCGAGGAACAGTGAAAAGCTTCTGTTATCAGTCAGCAGAAAGACAATACATGATTACAATCGAGCTGTCAAGTGCATAGGTACATGAAAAAGGAATAACATTTAGTGCAAGGTAAAGCCAGCAAAATCCGATCAAGGATAGTCCAAGTGTCACCAAAGAGGTAGATAGTAGTTTAGCAGTTGCAGCGTGATGGTTCAGTTGTCTGTACACAGCTGGGAAGAAACTGTCCCTGAATTAGAGTACCTACACATTTGGTACTCTATACCCTGCTGCTGGCCATTTAATTCTATAGCCAATCCATTTGTCGTGACCTTCTGCTCTCCCATGATTAGTTTGGGAAACTTCTTTCTGGACACATTGCAGCCTTCTGGACTCAATATCAAAATTTACACCTTCAGGTAATTCACTTTCCCTCTTTCTCTGTCAGAAATCGCCATGGCTGTTGTAAGTCGTCCAGCTGTGATATTGGGTCAGTTTTTCTCTCTCTGTTTGTATTGTCTGACCACTGTCATTAAGCTCTCCATTTTGTGACTTTTGTTGATATTCTCACTCTCGACTTGCCCCATTTTCATACCTTTTGTTGAGAACTTTTGTTTATATAGAGAAGAATGACAAAATCCCTTCCTTGAGGGACATTAGAAAATCACAATTTTCTGGCCATTTCATAGTTACCAGATTTTTATTCCAAGTACATACATTTCAGTACCGAGTTGCCAGAATAGGATTTAAACGTTTTCTTGCTTCACTGGATTACGCGTCCAAATTTTTGCATTACCAGTCCAATAATTCAACAACTGCATTGTAGTGCTCAAAGTTGACATTACAGAGAGCAAGTATGGAGGAACACCAACTGGTATTATTAAGAAAAACAGTCTCAGTGATTTCACCAGAGGACAATTTTAGTTGGTGCACAGTGTTGGTGTTGGTAGCATTCAGTTCACCAACAATGGTTAACTGCAATTGGTTGATCGTGACTGATGAGCTACAGAAACACCTCAAATATTATGAATATGTGCAATATCCATAGGAACAAAAAGACACTAAGGTTCAGACCGATTATCTCTATTCAGCTGTCACTCTTCTACCTGTGGTAGATGGATGCTGGTTTTGAAGCCAGAGACTCCAAACGTGTGTGTCACTTCAACTCCTACTTGACCTCTGAGATGAGCAGCAGAGGACTGTGTGGATTTCATCCAGCGCTCCAGTTTCCTCCCATATGCCAGAGGTATACTGGTAGACAGGTTAACGACTACTATACAATGTTCTTTGTATAAGTGTGTGGCCCAATAAATGAGAACAGTTTATGGGGACAGGAGCAAAACAAATAGTGATTAATTTAAATGGGTATTAATGGCCAACATGGAAGTGGCGGGTGAGACACCTGGGCCCATGTGGTTTATCTGCAAGGATTGACATGCAGAGAAGGGAAGGCTGAATGCCTTGCAGATCCTCGAGTGTCACACTAAGGAGAGGCCATTCAGAAAATCAGGCTGTGTAGAAATAGGTGCTTTGGCCTGCCATGTCCATGCTGAGCATTGTAGCGAAGATAGATAAAAGATGCTGGAATAACTCACGTAGCAAGTCTGGAGAAAAGGAATCAACATTTTGGGTCAGAACCCTTCCTCAGACTGAAAGGTAGAGCAGACCGGAACGAACCAAGTCAGCAACAGATGACCTCAGAAAGGGTAGGGTCCATAATGGACCACCATCTCAGCTTGGGAAGATGTACTAATGAAGGGTAACAAGGATGGGAACAGTGAAACTAGTAGGATGACTCTGGGCAAAAGGAACATTGTACCTAACTATACATATCACACTTACCATCAGTTTGTTCTTCTATGCCTTAACAATTCAGCTGATTATGTGGATACTACATAAATGATGTGAGACTATGCGTCCTCACCACACCTTCAGGAAGAGTGATCCTCATACTCTGGGCAAGAAAGTTCCTCCACAAAAGCCCTTTAAACTTCGTAGCCATTATCTTAAACCTGCACACTCTTATTTTAGACAACTCTGCACTGGGGAAAGGTGTCACTATTGTAAAACTCAGAACCTCCATGGTGCATGACCTGCAAAGTTTCTGGACTGTTGGACATTATTCCAATTAATACTCCAACACAGTTTTAATTCATTATTGTTTAGATGTTACACAGCAATACAATAAATGTTCTAGAAAAAAACAATATGTTTGAAAGGAATATAGGACACATAACCTAGTAAGTTGCAAAACGTGAAAATGGATTAAATTTGTAACGTAATAAGTTTCAAGGAAGTGCACAAAACCTGGGCCCCAGTGTGTTGCAGAGAGTGTGGAGGTGTGTTGAAGGGAGTGTAGAGAACCTTTGCCTCAGTATGTTGAGGGAGTGTGGGATCTGTGCCCCAGTGTGTTGCTGAGTGTGTGAGATCCTGCATCTCAGTTTGTGTGGAGGGAAGTGAAGGAATCCTGGGGCCTGGAATATTTTGGGGAGTATGGACAACAGCAGCCAGTGAGCCTGGAGCTGAATCACAGGAATTTCTGAACAGTCAAGGGCCTATCCCACTTGCGTGCGATTGGCGTGACAGGCCGGAAGCGACGGTCGCGCGACCTTCACGCATCTCCATGCGTCACACAGCGCGTGACGTCATTTACGTATATAAAGGGGGTTGCTGACTGCTATTCCATGATCATCATGGAAGAGATAGATACAGATAGATACAAAACAACAAGAAACAAAAGAAGGGCCACGACCCGAAACGTCACCTATTCCTTTTCTCCAGAGATGCTGTCTGACCCGCTGGGTTACTCCAGCTTTTTGTGTCTATCTTCATTTTAAACCAGCATCTGCAGTTCCTTACTACACATAGAAAGCAATGAGATGGATGAACAGTTAAACAGTGTGCTTCTTTTTCTTTGTTCTTTTTTCCTTGTTCCTCGGTCCCGAAGTGCCTGAAAACAGCTACCATAGTGCCGGTGCCGAAAAAGTCTAAAGTCACCAACCTGAATGACTACCGCCCGGTTGCCCTAATTCCAATACCAATGAAGTGCTTCGAAAGGCTGGTCCTCTCCCACATCAAATCCAGCATCCCTGCCTCACTGGACTCTCATCAATTTGCATACAGGGCAAATAGATCAACAGAGGATGCCATCTCTCTGGCTATTCACACTGTCCTGACTCACCTGGATAGACAGGGCACAAACGTGAGGATGCTCTTCATAGACTATAGCTCTGCATTCAATACGGTCATCCCCACCAAGCTCACAACCAAACTCCACCAGCTAGGCCTCAACTCGCCGATATGCGATTGGATCCTGAACTTTCTGACGGAGCGACCGCAGGCAGTGAGACTGGGCCCGCACCTGTCCTCCACTATCACCCTGAGCACCGGCACACCACAAGGCTGTGTACTAAGCCCCATGCTCTACTCCCTCTTCACTCACGACTGTGTTCCTGCATTCGTCACCAACACCATCGTGAAGTTTGCAGACGACACAACAGTGATTGGGCTGATCACCAACGGTGATGAAACAAAATACAGAGCGGAGGTACAGAACCTGGCGGACTGGTGCACACGTAACAACTTGTCACTAAACACCTCCAAGACCAAGGAGCTGATTATTGACTTCAGGAGGTCCCATAATGGAGAATACGCCCCAATCTCCATTTACGGGGAAAGTGTGGAGAGATTGTCCAGCTTTAAGTTTCTGGGCACTCACATTTCAGAGGACCTCACATGATCCACCAACACCGCTGCGCTGGTCAAGAAGGCACAGCAACGACTGTTCTTCCTGAGGACATTAAAAAAGACTGGTCTGCCCCAACAGCTGCTGACAACCTTCTACCACTGCACCACAGAGAGCATATCAACCAATCGCATCTCTGTGTGGTATCTCAGCTGCACGGAGGCGGAGAGGAGAGCTCTTCAGCACGTCGTCCACAGAGCGCAGAAGATTATTGGGACACAGCTACCAGCCTTGGAGGGCATCTACCACACACGGTGCCTCAGGAAGGCCGTCAGCATCCATAAAGACTCCTCACACCCTTGTAATGGACTGTTCAAACTACTTCCCTCCGGCAGACGTTACAAGGCCTTCTACGCCCGAACCTCCAGACTCAGGAACAGCTTCATTCCCAGAGCTATAGTGGCTCTGAACCGGCCCTGCTGAGTGCCCCCCATCCCCCCTAGACTGTCTCCCTCGGATGGTCACGTCGCACAGACACATCTGCACTTTAGTCTGTTGAAATGTTTTACTGTTCTTTATACAAACCATGTTCTCGGGGTATCTAAATCTAAATTTTAATAGTTATTTATGTTATGACATCGGATGGAAGCTGCATACCAAATCTCGTTGCGCTTATGTGCAATGACAATAAAAGATATTATTATTATTATTATTATTATTATTATTATTATTATTATTATTATTATTATTATTATTATTATTATTATTATTATTATTATTATTATTATTATTATTACATTCAGCATTCCAAATCAGTCATTGAGTTTAGGATTTCCGTGGAGGGAATACATGCATCGTGGACCTCCAGCTTTTTAAAAGGTTGAAACTGGCAGTTCCTTGCAGAAGTACTGGTACTAGCTAGCAAGATCTATCCTACATGTTAAAATTAATGTTCATAACTCTACTTAATTGTGTTGAGATAGGTCCTGAAACTATCATTGCTGAACAGGCCCTCACTCCGTGGCAAGAAACGTGGTGAGTGTGGTGAGGATTTTCAAATTGCGCGTGCTTTTATTGCTGATGCGAAAAAGGCGGACTGATTTTGGGCGTCGCACGGCGTCGCGCGGTGATGTCATCACGCTACGCATCGCTACGCGTACGACGTCAAGACGCCTGCGTGCGTACGCGGGGCGTCAGGCCGGTGGCATGCGAATATTTAGTTCAGTAGAATATCCCGGAGCACAACCATCTTTGCGCACAACCCCATACCCCTCCGCGCTTCTCAGTGGGACCGGCCCCGCGCGGCCACACAATGCCCGTGCACCTCAATGCGACAACGAAGTCGAGGTCGCATAATTTGCCTGCCAAGGACACGTAAGTGGGACAGGGCCTTCAAAGAGCAGATTACGTAATACTGATTTATTTGTACCTGTGCCTCTAATAGCATTTCCACAATCTTCTCCCCTACCAGGCAAACAAACCCAGATCTCCTCATCACTGAAATGCTCCTTCCGGTTTTCACCCTAACAAATTGCCGCTACATCCCTGTTATGCAATTTGAATGGTATTCTGTACATCCGCCGTGACCTAACCAATGCACCCTAACCTTCCAGTTCGTACATTTACAATGGTTCAATGTTTCTTTATTGTCACGTATGCACAGCATACACAGCAAAGTTATTTTGCACAATCCACAAATGCAGTCGCCACACGTTTGAGCCGTTTACAAAGCAAAACTCCAACGGTCTACATGCTGGAAGTACTGGAGCACCTCCAATCCAGGTATGCCCCAGGCTGAGAAAGATCCACGTCCAATGACACTCTCCTCGCCCGACCGCCTCTATGTCAAACTTACAAAATTCTTAAGGGGTTAGACAGGCTAGATGCAGGAAGATTGTTCCCGATGTTGGGGAAGTCCAGAACAAGGGGTCACAGTTTAAGGATAAGGGGGAAGTCTTTTAGGACCGAGATGAGAAAAAAAAAATTCACACAGAGAGTGGTGAATCTATGGAATTCTCTGCCACAGAAGGTAGTTGAGGCCAGTTCATTGGCTATATTTAAGAGAGAGTTAGATGTGGCCCTTGTGGCTTGGGGGATCAGGGGGTATGGAGAGAAGGCAGGTACGGGATAATGAGTTGGATGATCAGTCATGATCATATTGAATGGCGGTGCAGGCTCAAAGGGCCGAATGGCCTACTCCTGCACCTAATTTCTATGTTTCTATGTCCCGGGAGCACCTCCTGCAGCTGAGCTTGAAGGCTCTGGAGACAATACCCTGGTCCCTGTCCGACCGGCCCACTACTCACATCTGTCGTCGCCATCTGGTCCCTCCTCGACTCTCCTCGGAGCTTCCGAGCTTTCCCTTGTAGGTAGCGGTCCGCCAGACCCCTCTTTGCAGCAGTGAACCTGGCCTGTCGCCACATTGCCCACGGGCAGCTCGCCCGGTCTTTGTACCCATCGGCTACCAGGTCCCTCCTTGTTCCTGGCGGCCACAGGGTCAGTCTTTGTTCACTGCTGGCTACTGGTCGTTCACCAGGGCCACCAGGTCTGTTCTTTTACGGCTCCGCAGCGCCTCGCGGGAGCTTGCTACTGGTCATTCTTCATCCTCCAACCTCGCATTTACAACGATTAGCTTCTCTTTATCATTGCTCTGCCCATCTTAGCAACTGATCAGCATCATAGAATCATGGAATCATAGAGATATAGAGCATAGAAATGGGGTCCTTTCTCCAACTCATGAAGACCATGATGGTACTACACTTATCTACACTTTTTTTTTTTTTTTCGTTTCTCTTTTCTTTCCTATATATAATCAAATTATTATTTAATCTCTCTTAATGATTTATTCTTCCTCTATTCTTTCTCTATCATTATTTCTAAAAAAACAGTAGATAAGTATTACTAGTGTTTTACTTAATGCAAATTGAATTAATTTGATATAAAGTTGTTTGAAGCATTGTAATTGATTACCTTTAATAAAAAAATATATTACAAATTTCCTTTAATTGTCTCCCTCTCACCTTAAACCTATGGCTTCAGGTTTTAGATTCCCCCTCCTTGCAAAAAAGACTCTGTGTCTACCCTATCGATGCCCCTCATAATATTATTAAATACCTCAGCAAGGTCACCGCTTAGCCTCTTGCACTCTAATGAGAAAAAGACCAGCCTATCCAATCTCTCCTTGTAACTAAAACCCTCCATTCCCATCAACATGCTGGCGAATCTCTTCTGTATTCCCTCTAATACTACTACATTCTTCCTGTCATGTGATGACCATAGCTGTACACAAAACTTCAAGTGTAATCTAATGCTACAGCTGTGACATGAGACTCAAACTCTTACACTTGCCTTGGCCTATGACAGCAAGCTTGCTGGCCCTACCCACCTGTGTCACCATTTTCAGGCAACTATGAACTTGAACTATTAATTTCAGGCACCCCAAAGCCTCTCTACACATCAGCATTCTTGCGGTCCCTGCATGTAACATATGTAAAAACATATGTTACAGGGCATGTAACATTTATGTTACATGCCCTGCCAGTATTTGACATGGCAAAAAGCATTAAGTCACATTTATCTGGATTAAATTCGATATATACAATAGGTGCAGGAGTAGGCCATTCGGCCCTTCGAGCCAGCACCGCCATTCAATGTGATCATGGCTGATCATCCCCAATCAGTACCCTGTTCCTGCCTTCTCCCCATATCCCCTGACTCCGCTATTTTTAAGAGCCCTATCTAGATCTCTCTTGAAAGCATCCAGAGAACCCACCTTCACCGCCCTCCGAGGCAGAGAATTCCACAGACTCACCACTCTCTGTGAGAAAAAGTGTTTCCTCGTCTCCATTCTAAATGGCCTACTCCTTATTCTTAAACTGTGGCCCCTGGTTCTGGACTCCCCCAACATTGGGAACATGTTTCGTGCCTCTAGCGTGTCCAAACCCTTAACAATCTTATATGTTTCAATGAGATACCCTCTCATCCTTCTAAACTCCAGAGTGTACAAGCCCAGCTGCTCCATTCTCTCAGCATATGACAGTCCCGCCATCCCGGGAATTAACCTTGTAAACCTACGCTGCACTCCCTCAATAGCAAGATTGTCCTTCCTCAAAAAGTCTATGTCTATTGCCCTGCTTTGATCAATTTTCTTGGTTACCTTCTCAAAAAAACCCTGACTCCCCCAATCAGTATTTGTCTTCCCAAGTAACCACAGTCCTATCCCTTCAGTTTTTTTCTTATACATTCCCTACTACTGATGTCAGGTTCTCTGATCGTAGTTTCCTGGCTTATCCCTCCTTCTTGAATAAGAGAACCACATTTGCTATTCCCAAGTCTTCTGAAATGTCACTCAAATATCTTCATCAGAGCCCCAGCAATCTCCTCACTTACTTTGAATAGATCCTGAGAATTATCCACCTTAATGTGTGCCAATAGCCCTCATCCTTCCTGATACAAATATGATCCTGAACATCAGTGTACCCCCGTTCCCCCACCCCTATCTCCCCATCTTCAACATCCTTTTGCCTGGTACCCTTCAGATACCCTCCTCATTCCCAAGAACAACGCCAAGTTTCACCTCATTCGCAAACTTGATAATTATATTCTAAACTGGAACTCTTATTATTTGTCATAAACCTTAGTCACAAACTAAACAATTTAGATAGAATGTAGAACATAATTATCAAGAGTTCCTGTTTGGAATTTCTGTAAACAGCACTGGCCACTGGCTTCCAATTACAACAATTATCCTCCACCTTCACTCACTACCTCCTAAAGCAAACTTAATTTTGCATTCAATCTGGCAACTTGCTTTGCCATTTTCAGTGGGCTAGAGTAGGATTAGTGTGAACATAGGTGACAGATGGTGGGCTGAAGAGCTCGTTTCTATATGCATCTCATTGTAATTCACTGGTGCCACAGCTGGAGATAGTTGGAGCATCTCATCATTTGCTATCCACTGTTGCAAATGGAGGATAGTGCACCACTCGAGGAAAAATGAGCACCCTTTATTTCCCTTTACCACAGAGTAACAAGCACCGAACCCTTGTTCTACAATGACTGCATACCCATGTGCCACTTCATTCAGTGAACCAGTTTAAGCTCAATATTTATATTTGGGTTGGAGTATAATGAAACTTCCAAAGACATTCTGCTTTTGGAGGTCAGAGTTAGGACACACACCTCATCATGGGCAAAGGAATTCAAATCATGGTGTTCATTTTGCAGCAGAAAACAGACACTCTAGAGATGATAATCTCAAGTTGGACAATGTACCTGCTCATTGCTTAAGTCTACACAGTAGCATTTTCAGTTAGCATTCAGTAGCAGCCGCAGAAACAGCAGAAGAAAGAATCCTCTTTTTGGAAACTATTTATCTTTTTTTTCTCTATCAGAACCACTGAAACTTGGTGTTGAAACTTGGTGGTGATCCATCTGTTAAGTGACAGCTTTGTGGTCAGGTGGGATCTCCAATCTATCAATTACAATCTAATAAACAAAAGGTGCATCATCTTTATGCAGCATGTACTGTAAAGCTATTTTCATGTTTGGTTAACTTATAAGTTTCTTCGTCAAGCTATTATGAAAAGCACGGAGTGTTTAATCCACCCAATATATAATGCACATTCTTACCCATTGAGTCACATTTTTCCAATTGAGGAATGTTAAGCATAGGCTAACTACAAGCAAATCTTCAAGCTCGTTAAACAACTACAGAGGCTTTGACAAATACATTCACACCATGTACCATAATCATGAACTAATGTGCAAAGACTGTATTTCCAATTTAGCTGCATCCGGTAAAAATATTTGTGGTTATATCAATTCACAAGGAATTCTTCATTTTCATTGTATTGCTCTGAAATCTACTGTTCATTAAACAATAAGGATATCAAATGTATTTACCTATTGTGCTCAATTGGTGAGCCATGTCAACAGCAACCAGCAAGATAAAGTAATGCGTCCACATCTCTCCCGATCCCATGGTGTTATTTTCTCTCTTGTGCTCTTGTTCACAGTGCCGTCTGCAGTGACTTTCTTAAAGTAAAGATTCAACTAATGTTACATTTCAGACAGAACTCCTCCCCTTGAAACTTTGCCTGTGTCATTTTTCGAATGCTTTTTCCGGGTGAAAGGAACTTCTCACATTTCACAGGTAGGAGATCGTGTAGCCTCAGATCTCTGATCACGTTGTTTAGCAGTTATCCCATGTTGAAGCTTTGTATTGAAGCTAACAAGTTTAGGTTTTTATTCTCACATGTCCCGACATAGTGAAAACTTTATTTTGCAAACTATTCAATCAAATCCGTCAATACTGTACACAGATGGAATCAATATAATCCAAAGTGCAATAGGTAGAGCAAGGAAAGGATAAAGTGCAGAATATAGTTTTCAACATTGTAAAGCAACAGGTCCCCCAGGACAAAGTTCAATGTCCTCAATGAGGCAAAGGTGAATCGGACAGTATCCGAGTTTATGAAAAGACTGTTCAAAAGCCTGCAATCAAAGGGGAAGAAGCTGTTCCTGGTGGTGCTGGTGGTGCACGGTTTCCAGCTTCTGTATCTTCAGCCCAATGGTGAAATTTAGATGGAGTCCAAGCTGGGGAATCTGCTCCGTGCGATGGACTGTGCTATATCCGCAACACTCCCAGACTGGGCTATGTCCACAACTCTCCCAAACTGGGCTATGTCCTCAATTTCTTGTACTCATGGGCTTAGATGTTCCCAAACCAAACTGTGATGCAACCCGGCATTATATTGTCTGGAGTGCATCTGTGGAAGTTTGAAAGAGTCAATGGAAGTAGAGGCGTGGGTGTGAGGTAGATACATGAAATAACAAATGCTGAGCCCAATATTTACTTTCATTTTTTAATGCATACATGAAAGGAGTAATAAACTGGCTGAATTACGATCATAAATATCTGACGAGGGAGTGCTTGTAGTTTTTTTATTACCTAATTGTAACTCATCCGCAAAGCAATTAATAAGGAGCAAAACACAAGTGCTGGAGGAACTCAACGGGTCAGGCAAAATCTGTGAAGGAAACGGATAGTAATGGTGGGGAGGAAACTGGAAAGGAGAAGCGGGGGCATGCAAAGTTTGGCAAGTGACAGGTGTATACAAGTGAGGGGGGGTCGATTGGTCGACAGGTAGAGTAAGGGACACGTGCTAAATGTGAAAAGAAGATGGCGTCAGATAAGGAGAGAAGAGGAGTGAATAGTAAGGCCAAAGGGAGGGGTGTTAGCGGAAGGGGACAGGGGGAGGAGAAAGAGCAGGGATAAAAAGGCAGCATTGAAGGTGAGTGTACAAAAGGAGCAAAGTGACAAGCAAGAGTGCGAGATTGTGGGAGAAAAGGTGCACACTAGGGTGAGGGGGTGGGTCCTTTCTGTCCTTGGCCTCCTCCATAGTCAGAGTGAGCTACACTTAAACTAGCGGAACAGTACCAAATATTTTACTTGCAACCCAACAGTATGGACACAGAATTCTCGAATTCCAAATAATACCCCTTCCTCTTCCCTCCTTCCCTCCACTCTATTGCTCTCACTTTTTCCAACATCCCAGCCAAGCATCCCTTTCCCCTCCTCATACAGTTATATCCCATCCCTCAGTTCCTCATTTCTCTTTAATTCCACCTATCTCCCCTCTCCACTGTCTACTTCCTCCTATATCCCTCCCTCTGGCAATAGTTCACTCTTTTCTCCTTATCTGACACATGTTGTCTCCTTTTGTAACTTACCCACCCACCTGCTAATAACACCCCACCCCTCCCCTCACCTGTATCCACCTATCACTTGCCAGGCTTTGTCCTGCCCTCGCCTCATTTTTCCAGCAATTTTCCCTCTACTAATATCAGTCTGCAGAAGACTCCTGATCCAAAACGTTGCCTGTTCATTCCTCCACAGATGAACCATTCCTCCACAGCCCTCCACAGGGCGGTCCGGCCCAGAGTTTGGAAACTTTCCCTGTAACTGGATGTTTTCTCCGGATTGCACCTATGTTCCAAAGACATGCAGGTCTGTAGGTTAATAGGCTTCTGTAAATTGTCCCTAGTTTAGTTTAGAGATACAGCGCGGAAACAGGCCCTTCGGCCCTCCGAGTCCAAGCCGACCAGCGATCCCCGCACATTAACACTATCCTACACCCACTTGGGACAATTGTTTCATTTACCAAGCGAACTATCGTACAAACCAATACATCTTTGGAGTGTGTGAGGAAACCGAAGATTTTGGAGAAAACCTACGCAGGTCACGGGGAGAACGTACATACTCCGTACAGACAGACTAGTAGTCGGGATCGAACCCGGGTCTTCGGCACTGCAAACGCTGTAAGGCAGCAACTCTACCGTTGCGCCACCATGACTGTATAGTGTGTAGGATAGAATTAGTGTATGGGGAGAATGTTGGTCAGCGCAGACCTTAAAACTATGCCCTCTAGTGTTTGATTTTTCCATCCTGGGTAAAAGATTCTGACTATCTCCCCTATCTATGCCTCTGATAATGTTTTATACTTCTATCAGGTCTCCCCACGACCAGACAAAAGACTCCAAGTCTGTGCAATCTCTCCTTGTAGCTGAACCACTCTAGCCCAGGCATCATTCTGGTAAACATCTGCACCTTTTCAAAAGCCTCCACATTCTTCCTGTAATGGGACGACCACAACTGCACACGATACTCAAAATACAACCTAACCAAAGTCTTATAAAGCTGCATCATGATTTCCTAACTCTTGTACTCAATAACCTGACAAATGAAAGCAAGCATACCTTCTTTACTGCCCTATCCACTTGTGTTGCCTCTTTCAGAAAGATATGGACAGATCCCAAGATCCCACCATACCACAATGCTGTTAAGGATCATGCCATTAATTAAATATTTTCCCCTTACTTTCAATATCCCAAGGTACAACACCTCACAATTTCTGGGATTATACTCAATCTGCCATTTCTGCGTCCATATCTGCAGCTGATTTGTATCCCGCTGGATACTTTGTGAGCCTTCCTCAGTCTTTGATCCCTGAAATCTTGGTGTCATCTGCAAAGGTACTACGCAACCCATCTACGTTTACGTCCAAATCATTTATGTTTACGTCCAAATCATTTATATACATCACAACCAGCAGTGTAAGAAAGAACTGCAGATGCTGGTTTAAATCGAAGGTAGACACAAAATGCTGGAGTAACTCAGCGGGTGAGGCAGTATCTCTTGATAATGCTGCCTCACCCGCTGAGTTACTCCAGCATTTTGTGTCTACTCACTATCAGCACAGTGATCCCAGAACAGATCCATGCAGAACTCCAGTGGTCATAGACATTGCCAATCTTGCCAATACATCCAATATTGTCCCACTGAAACACTCCAGCATTTTGTGTCCACCTTCCATCACAAACCTCTGCCTTCCATCAGTAAGCCAGTTCTGAATCTATATGACAATAATATTCTTGATCAGACTATCACTGGGAACTTTATCAAAAGCCTTCCTAAAATCCATGTAGACAGCATCCACTGCCTTACCCTGATCGATCAAAACTAATAGCTCAATGGTTCCTCTAAAAACTTGATCAAGTTAGTAAGACACTATGGTTTTGATGAAAGATCTTTGACCTGAAATGTAACTGTTTCCCTTTCCAAATTGCCTGAATGACTGAATATTTCCAGTGTTGCCTGATTTTATTTCAGTCATTTGAACACAAAGGCTGTTTCATTCCAGGAATTGGCAATTTTCTGCATTAATAGGTGGTAAAAGTTGCACGTTTCCATTTATTAACATATAAAATAAAAATGGCATGAACACCTGATTATATCTTTGCATGCTCTGGTTTCAAAATGTTACTTTGCTTTCAGCATTATGACATTGTTCAAAGCCATTCAATTAATCATTGTTTCACTCCCTAGTCATTTGCGTATCTGTTCTTCACAATGCCATTATATATGGTTGTGACCATTTATATTTGCATTCTCCACATGGAACAACTAAACTGTTCAGATTGTGTCAATTTATTGCCATATTTCTGCAGTACCTCGAATATCACAAGGTTTATGTAAGGCTCAAACAATATTTTACCTGTTTTTACAAAGCTGGAACAACATAAAATAACAAGCTTTGTCCTACACTCTGTGGTAAAATTTATCAATTGACAAAAACCTTTTCATACTTTCAGTGAATGGTCTTGTTATGTTTTCTATTTTTCTCAGAGCCTTTCCTGAACAGACAGACTTCCACTGGTGTAGAATTCCATCAGCAATGGCTACACTCCAGCATGTTTATGTGTGTGTGTGTGCGTGTGTGCGTGTGTGCGTGTGTGCGTGTGCGTGTGTGCGTGTGTGTGTGTGCTCTTACACTTGGCATCTTGATAGTGAGAGTTATCACTATTAGTTCTGATAAGACCTCATCACATCACCTTTCAGCCGAGGGTGACTAATTAGTGAATAGAATAGACTGATGATTGTCCTTTCCCTATCTCATGGCAGATGAGCTCAATTAATTAGCATCTTTACTATCCTCCAGCTGTGTTGTCAGTCTGATCATGAATCAAACTTGTCCGTTTTTGGTCTGTTGGTACTGCAGCCTTTTCAAACTTTAAAATGTCTTGGGCCACTGTTTTACCTGGTTAACTTTTCAATTACACTCAAAATTGATCAGGTTTAAATAGCAACTGTCACCACCCCCATCTCCTCTCACTCAGCCCACACCCACATAACTAAAATAGTCCCCATAGTTATTCCAGAGAAAACAAACTGCACCAGGTTAGAATTCAAGAAGTTGGCAACTCCCAGCAATGCATCACCGCACTGACTTACATGTGCATGGGATGTGAATGTCACTAGTAATGCTTGCACTTATTTCCCTCTTCTCATTGTCAGTGACTTATGGAGGCAGTAACATTGAAAGGTCCAGAATCACACATAAACATGAATGGATAAGGGCAGCAAATTTATTTCCCTGAAGCACAGATAGGTTTTTCTTACAACATTCCAGTATTTGACTATTACTGAAATTAATTTCATTGAACTCCAGATTTATTCAATGACTTGAATTTAATTTTCCTCAGATACCAAGATGGGAATTGGACTTGTGTCTCTGTCAATGATTCAGTACTCTGAATGATCGTCCAGTCATAAGCATCTGCCACTGGAGCCAGAATGTAATAGTCAGTGACCATAGAAGTTACTGGTGTACATGTTACTGTAAAACATACTGAATTAGCATGATATAAATTAGAAGATGCGCAAAATATATGAATGTTAACAATCAACAATCTAATAGCATTTAAAGCCTATCATTCCAATCACAGATTACTTCATGGCAAGGAATATTTTAAAACAATGAACGGAGGTCATAACATACAACTTTTTTTTAAAAGAAAAGTTAAAATTTGGAAGAGTTATGTTAGAACTATTATTAAACAAAGATAACTTAGTGGGTCAGACAGCACCTCTGGTGGAGAGTGTTTTTGATAGGCAGATGATTGGACAAAGGCCAGAGATGAAGAGATAAAAGGTGTGAGCAGGATAAAAGAGGTGAAAATTGTGAAACAAGTGTAAGGAATATAGGTAGGAGCAGGGTGATGGGAGGAATGGGGAGCAGGGAAGGGAGTGGGTTGCAGAAGGGGGGGGTTTAATAATAAATAATAATAAACTTTATTACGGACTCAAGGTCCAGACAAGGGGCAACATTACATAAAAAATGCATTGCATATTAAATATCATAAAATACATATAAAATCTTAGTATATCACTTAGAAAAACATCATAATTTATATATTTTTTTAAACACAATACATAAGTTAAAAATCCAGATTAAAAGAATGATCAATGTCCTACAATGAGACAACGATACCAGTGTCTCCACAGCTGGGATTCGTAGCGTGTAGTGCTAACCCTTATATTTGACAAGGCCACAATAAGCAAATTTTTAGAGTAATTTATCCTGCAAATGAATTTATACATGTGATGTGTTAGGATAGCTTCTAAAGTACTGACTCCTGCAGCCACAAACATATTACAGGTGCACAATCTTTTATCCGAAAGCCTTGGGACCAGACACTTCTCGGATTTCGGAATTTTTCGGATATCCGAATGGAAGATTTTTAGCGTAGATTAGGTAGGTAGCGCGGGCGGCTTGAAAAGTCTGGAGCGGCTGCCTCCTCCCCGGAGACCGGGGAATCATTGTAAATCATTGCTTAAATGTTAGTCAGTTAGTTTGGAGGGATTTTATGTGGTGGTGGGGGGGGGGGGGGGGGGGTGAAGGGGGAAACTTTAATTCTTAGTCCCCTACCTGGTCGGAGAGGCGGGGAGCGGGCAATGCCTTACCGGGTCACCGTGCAGTAAGCTCCGGAGCGCTGTGGCCGCCGACTCCCAACATCGCAGAGCTGGGGCTGTGGGCGTCCGGCCGCGGGCGGCGCCGGTTGGAGCTCCGACCCCGGCAACTCTACCCGTGGCTGCGCGGCGCTCCAAATCCAGCGCCGCCCGCGGCCGGACGCCCGCAGCCCCAGCTCCGCGATGTTGGGAGTCGGCGGCGTCGCAGCGCTGGGATACCAGCGGGGAGCGGGCAATGCCTTACCGGGTCGCTGTGCGGTAAGCTCCGGAGCGCTGTGGCCGCCGACTCACAACATCGCGGAGCTGGGGCTGCGGGCGTCCGGTCGCGGGCCGCGCTGGATTTGGAGCGCCGCGCAGCCAGGGGTAGAGTTGCCAGGGTCGGAGCTACAACCGGCGCCGCCCGCGGTCGGACGCCCGCAGCCCCAGCTCCGCGATGTTGGCAGTCGGCGGCCACAGCGCCCCCCCCCCCCCACACACACACAACTGTAAACACCTATGATTCTCCAAGGTTTGTCCTGTCTCTGGTCTATCCCAGCTTTTTCCACCTCCCCCACACCATACCACAATCAGTCTTAAGAATGGTTCAGACCCAAAACATCACCTATCCATCTTCTCCACAGATGCTGCCTGATTCACTAGGTTACTCCTGCACATTCTGTTTTTCCATACACAAGTTTTCTTAAATAAAGATGGAGACACAAGGGACTGCAGATGTTGGAATTTTGAGCAGAACTCAAGGTGCTGGTGGAATTTAGAGGGTCAGGCGACATCTAAGTTTAGTTTAGTTTAGTTTAGAGATATAGTGTAGAAACAGGCCCTTCGGCCCACCAGGACCGCACCGACTAGCAATCCTCGGACACCAGCACTTATCCTACATACTAGGGACAATTTACAATTTTTACCAAAGCCAAATCAACCTACAAACATGTACATCTTTGGAGTGTGGGAGAAAACCGGAGCACCCAGAGAAAACCCATGCGTCCGTGGGAAGAATGTATAAACTCCATACAGACAGCACCCAGAGTCAGGATTGAACCTGGGTCTCTGAAGCTGTAAGGCATTAATTCTACCGCTGCGCCAGTGTGCCGTTCGAGGGACAAAGTTTAAAGGAGAAGTGCAGGACAGCTTTTTTTACACAGACAATGGTGAGTGCCTTGAACACACTTCTGGGGTGGTGGTTGAAGCAGATAAGTTAATGGTATTTAAAATACTTTTGGATAGGCATATGGATATGCAATGATGGAGGGATATTGGTAATGTGAAGGGAGATAAGTGATGTTGTAGGCATAACGTGTTTAGCGTTCTATGTTCTAAAACTGTGAAAAGCCAAAATCAATACGTTTTAGGTTTCAGAGAAATGGTCAGAGTCTGAAGAAAACAAATGGAATGTCTGTGACGATAAACCAGATATTCTGGTTCATGACACCTGACAACAGTGTTGACTTGTAAAGAACCATATTATGCAGGACACAAAGACTGAGAATGACAAACATTCCACCTATGTTTTTTTTAAATTGCAGTCACTCTTCTAACTCTTCTTACTTTGCTTAAATAAATGTAATATATCAGCTGCTCATGAATATAATTGCAGCTGGAGTATCAATAAAATGACAGTAACCAGCAAATCAATAAAATACCTTTCATACCTTGTCATTTTAAGTGTCTGTCTACATTTTTCATAAACATAATTATTCCATGTTTACACCACCTCCACTGGTGGTACTTTTCTAAATATCAGTCAATGTATAAAAAAAACTTACCCCTCAGATCCTTTTCCTCAGCTTCAGATGAATATGTTTTTATGAAAATGTTTTTTAATGTGTTAGCCATGAATTTTTTATGAACTTGATTAATTTTTAACGTTTTTTGGAATGTTTTAAAATGTTTCTGTGCATAAGAAACACTCTCTAAATGCTATTAACTATTAATACATTATTAGCTGTTTAGTGGAAGACTTGTTCTGAATACACAAGGCCCTGCCACTTAACAGAGCTTCACTGGTGAGGATCAGTATCCATGCTATCAGTAAACTGATAGCACCTGAACTGCACAAGGTGTGTTTACTGAGTTTATTTTGTCTCATTGGTACAGAGAAGACATCTGTGGGCACACAATTAAGTTAACTGTGTCCCAAAGCACATTTTAAAGAAGATGTTTCCTAACGTAGCCTGGTCTTGCATAATTGCAATTTTATATATGCTTAAACCAACTATGTAGCAATCTGAATGTATTTTATAACTGCACACAATTTCCATGGATTGAGTATTATTGTAGTCAAATATAAGAAAGTGTGATTTTTATGCCCAGAAACTGGATTGGACAATTCTCTGTGTCCATGCCTACAACTCTATCCTCAGTTCCGGTCGCTCCTGAAAGCACACAATTGAGATACACTTTTCCATAAAAGATCTTCATGGATGGCTCAGAATTGCTACGATATAGTCGGCCTGAACATTGAGAAGGTGATAGTGCTGAGTTGGTATATGATCATTGGGAGCTACCTCTTTGGTGACCCTCAGACTATCTTTGATTGGACTTTGCTGGCTTTACCTTGTACTGAATGTTATTCCTTTATCATGTATCTGTATACTGTAAATGGCTCGATTGTAATCTTTCGGCCGGCCTCGTAGCAGAAACATCCACGTCGCGGGGCTGGAAGCTGGAAGTGTGCTGAGCTAATTCTGCTACCACCATCATTTATTGTGACAAGTGATGGCTTCCACTGATTGTCGTCAGAAGCTTGCGTCCTTTTCAGGACGGACGATGACACGAGGCCAATATTTGTAATAAGATGGACACGAAAAGAAGAAGATTGTCTTTCTGCCGACTGGTTAGCATGCAACAAAACCTTTTCACTGTACCTCGGTACACATGACAATAAACTAAACTGAACTGACTTCCAGTTCCCACCTGCCTCACTACTGCATTGGATTCTGTCTACCTGCCAGTCTAGTTTAAACCATACCAACAATTAGCCAAGCCAGTGAAGGGAAACAAGATTCAAGAGAGTTTATTGTCATGTGTCCCTGATAGGACAATGAAATTCTTGCTTTGCTTCAGCACAACAGAACATAGTAGGCATGACTACAGAACAGATCAGTGTGTCCATATACCATTATATAAATATATACACACATGAATAAATAAACTGATAAAGTGCAAATTACAGATAATGGGTTATTAATGTTCAGAGTTTTGTCCGAGCCAAGTTTAATAACCTGATGGCTGTGGGGAAATAGCTAATCCTGAACCTGGTCGTTACAGTCTTCAGGCTCCTGTACCTTCTACCTGAAGGTAGCGGGGTGATGAGTGTGTGGCCAGGATGATGTAGGTCCTTAATGATGCTGCCAGCCTTTTTGAGGCAGTGACTGCAGTAGATCCCCTCGATGGAAGGGAGGTCAGAGCCGATGATGGACTGGGCAGTGTCCACTACTTTTTGTAGTATTTTCCTCTCCAGGGCGCTCAAGTTGCCAAACCAAGCCATGATGCAACCGGTCAGATTTCTCTCTACTGTGCACCTGTAGAAACATCCTCTGTGCTGTCAACCAAGACTTGTCAGAAGTCAGAAGATCTAGTTTAGTTTAGAGATACAGCAGGTAAAATAACAGGCCCTTTGGCCCACCAAGTCCATGCCAACCATCGATCACCCATTCACACTAGTTCTATGATATCCCACTTTCTCATCCACTCCCTACACACTAGTGGCAATTTACAGAGACCAATTAATCTACAAACCCGCACATCTTTGGGATGCGGGGAAAACTGGAGCACCCAGAGGGAACCCATGTGATCACAGGGAGAAGATGCAAATTCCACAAAGACAGCACTCGAGGTCAGGATCAAACTCATGGTCCCCTACGCTGTGAGGCAGTAGCTCTACCAGCTGTGCCACTGTGTCACTCTCCCATTATTCTGAACCTAAAGGTCTAATCAACCCAATGCCCATCATTATATTTCTGCCACCTCTGGAATCAGTCTACAGAAGATTCATTGCATTCACTCAATGGGATGTAGCTTGTTTCTTCGGTCAGGAGGCCAAAACTGCAACTGCACCTGGTCTCACGAAAACCTGAAATAATTGTAGTAAGATTTCCTTCCATATTAGAATCTATTCTCAACCCTCCCCCCCCCCCCCCCCACAACTGTACATATTCTCTATGTTGATTCCCCTGCCCAGTTGGTTTACACCCGCCTCAAATGGATCTCCCCACATGGATTTTTGAACCCTTCCAATTTCACAGGTCCCTCTTTCGCCAGAAACAGTCCCAGGAATCCATAAATCCAGATCCGTTGTTGCTGGTCATGTTTTGTTCTGGCCTTCTCTACCTTACAGTCTGAGGAAGGGTTCCGATCTGAAACGTCACCTATTCCTTTTTACCAGAGATACTGCCTGACCCGCTGAGTTACTCCAGCATTTTGTGTCTATCTTTCATTATACATGACCCCTTCAGTCCCATATACATCCTTTTGATTCTTTCCCTCAGTGTGAAAATCTTGCTCCTCAGAATTCCTTTAACTAGTTTCCTTATCACCTCAAACCTATGTACTGTAGTTTTAGACTCCACTCCCATGCAACAAGGATTGTGACTATCCACCTTATCTCTGCTCCTCATAATTTTGTAAACCTCAACAAGGTCACCCCTCAGCCTCTTGCATTCCAACATGAACAATCCCAGTCTATCTAATTTCACCTTGTAGGTAAAGTCCTCCATTCCAAGCAATATCCCACTGAATCTTTTCTGCATTCTTTCCAGTGGTGCCACATCCTTTCTATAATGTGGTGACCACAACTACACATTATATTCCAAGTGTGGCCTATCCAATACCTGGTACAGCTGCATCAAGATGTTCCAACTCTTACACTCAATAACCTTGACTCTGAACACTAGTGCGTTATTTGTCTCCTTCACTACTCTATCCACCTGTATTGTTGTTTTTCAGGGAGCTATGAACTTGCATCCTCTGAATATCAACACTACCAATCTCCCTGCCATTTCCTGTATATATCCGGCCAGTATTAGATGATCCAAAATGCTTTACCTCACACTTGTCTGGATTAAATTCTCTCTGTCACTGTCCGTTTAACTTTCCAGTTGACTCCCTGTTTCACTGCAATGTAGATAAGCATCCTTGGTAGCTACAACTCCAGCAATCCTTGGGATATCTGCGAATTTATCTATTGGCCACAGACAATGAATGGAGGTGTATGGAACAGTGACGTAGTGGCACAGAAGAAGGGTCACAGACATCTTACATTAGCCACGATCATGTGGACTACTCCTGCTCCAATTTTCTTGTGTTCTAGTGCACAATCAGATCTCATCTTTAATCATAAGAAACTAAGCAATATGCTCTGAAATACAAATGTATTCCTCGTACTGCTGTTTAGTTTAGTTTATTGTCGCATGTCACATGTCACATATTGTCACAGGTACAGTGAAAAGCTTTTGTTGTGTACAACCCAGATAGTGGAAAGACATTACATGATTACAATCGAGCCATCCACGGTGTCCAGATATATGATAAAGAGAGAGAATGTCAGCAAGACAAAGTAGATGGTGATCGACTTCAGGAAGCAAAGCGATACATATACTGTACATTGATGCAGTCATAGCGCAGAAGTAGAGATGGTTCCAAGTTTCCAATTTCTAGCTGTTAATGTTCACAGTGGCAGATCAAATATTAACAGGGTTATACTTGTAAATTGGACTGACTAGCCCAAATGTTTGCAGCAAAAGTATGTAAAAATCCATTTTGTCTTAAGCAAAGAACACTGGTAAATCATTTTCAGTAATAATCATTCTTAACATTCATAAAGTGGCCAAGCAGCAGACATCTCCTCATTCACAAGTTCCAACACAGTTATTCCCTCAAAAATGAACCGCATGTTTGGATGGCAATGAGTGAAAGATATGGCACCACACATTCATAGCAGCTCATCTAACACCATCTGACAGTCAGATCTGTCAACATACATCCTAACCCTAGAGCGGCATAGTGGCGCAGCAGTAGAGTTGCTGCCTTACAGTGCCAGAAACCCAGGTTCGATCCCGACTACGGGTGCTGTCTGTGCGGTGTTTGTACTTTCTCCCCATGACCTGCGTGGGTTTTCTCCAAGATCTTCCAGTTTCCTTCCACACTCGAAAGACGTACAGGTTTGTAGGTTATTTGGCTTGGTATGAAAGTTAAATTGTCCCTAGTGTGTGTAAGATAGCGTTGGTCGGTGCAGTGCCCATCAAGTCCGCACTGATCAGTGATCCCCACACACTAACACCATCCTACACACACACTAGGGACAATTTACATTAATACCAAACCAATTAACCTACAAACCAGTTTGTCTTTGAAGTGTGGGAAGAAACGGAATATCTCGGAAAAATCCCACACAGGTCATGGGGAGAACGTACAAACTTCCTTTATACAAATCCAGATATAAATCGCTCTGTGAAATAAACTTTCCCCTCAAATTCCCTTTAAATTCCTTCCTCGCATTTTAAATCATCAGCAGGCCCCAGGATTTCCATCAGAAAAGTATCATTCCACCACAACCCTCTGCCTCAAATTACCAAGGAGAGGAAGAAAGCTTCTTGTCCAGAGGCACCACCTACTTCAGCTCTCCATGGAGCAGTGAATCCTGAAAGCAAGGTTTACCAAGTCATTATCTGCCAATTGCCATCTGTGTTGTAGCGTCTTTCTGATCGCCGCTGAATTTTCAACATGTTGAACATTTTCGCAGACCTGCAATGACCTATGACGGGTGCCGGCAGTCGCCGAAAAAGTCGTGTAAGTGGGACAGGCCCATATGTGACTAAGAGAGGTGGGTTGAAGGAGATACTGGTTCCCTTAGCATTTTACAAGAGCCTGCAAGGGAACAGAGGTAGGCATTAGTTAATTTTAGTTTATGAAATCATTTAAACGCCTTTAAATATCTCAGGGCTTTAAGTTTTAACATTGATAGAAATACTTTACATTTATTTTAAAAGCTGATAGTTGTGGGGAGTTTTGAATAACTTGTGCAGGAAGGAACTGCAGATGCTGGTTTAAACCAAAGATAGACACAAAATGCTGGAGTAACTCAGCGGGATAGGCAGCATCTCTGGAGAGAAGGAATGGGAGACCTTTCGAGACCTTTCGGGTCGAGACCCTTCTGCAGACTCAGACTTCAGGCTTTGAATAAATTGTGTTCTTTTTAAATTTCAGTATATTCAAAGTGATGGACAACATTGAGAACTCCAGCTAAATCAGTGACCATAACCCAACAGATTGTCAATTAATTTTCCACAATGCTTGTTGATGGAACAACAACGTTGGTCAGCTCCACAAATTTCATCCCACCTCTCTCTCCGTGTGAACAAAATTTACCACAGAATGCCTTTCAAGTGACAATAATAATAGAGGATGTACCGGGAACAAGAGGACAGATATAATTGTGTTTTATCCACTTTACTCGTTTCAGAGTCACTGCATGCATAATTGTAAAAAGCACCTAATTGACATAAAATGCACAAATACTTTGTAAAGGAAACTGTAATTGACAGTTCTTGTTGGTCAGGTTTTACAACAAGTGTTTAAGTTCCCGTAAATGGATGAAAAGATCAACAGGGACAAGGGTAACAAAAGCCCTTCATCATGTTTGGGACAAAGACCCATCATTTATTTATTTGCCTCTGTACTCCACAATTTGAGAATTGTAATAGAAAAAATCACATGTGGTTAATGTGCACATTGTCAGATTTTAATAAAGGCCATTTTTACACATTTTGGTTTCACCATTAGGCTGTGGGCCGAGCATCGAAAATGTGTCTAGAATTTAACTTTTGTGACACATGTCTCGGAACTACATGAAATTTTGGCACAGATTTAGATAAAATATAATTGAGAAGTCATAACTCGTCAGTGCCAAAAGTTGCACATTAATTAATTAAACTAATTAGAAAATTAGATTGAAAAAGTAAGCTCCAACTAGTGTTCAATGCCCATATTACACCAAGGGGAGCCTAATTCCATGTTGAGGACTATTTAAATATTTGTGTCTATTTAAAAAGTGATTATGACTGTAATCATATATAATTATTTATAATTGTATCATTGTATTATATAAAAATAATATAATGAATATAATCGTGAGTGTGTATTTTGAATGAGACTGCAGCACGGAAATAGACCGCAGCACGGAATTAGGCTCCCCATGGTGTAATATGGGCATTGAACACATTGAATGAGACAGCCGCAGAGGTCCGTCTCCGGACCCAGTCTAATTAATGGGTGAGGGTAGTTTCCCCCATTTACTGAACCCCACTTACTGCCAGTGTGCAGAGTGGGGGGTCACAGCCATAGTAGGACTGGGGCAGTGCCAGGCTGGGGGAAGGCTAAGGCATCTTCTACTGACATGAAAATGCCTAACCCTAACCTTAACTCGCCCCTCCCCCCCCCCCCCCCCTGGAAGCAAACCTGCAAAGTTGGTAACATTTTGTTGTTCCTTTAAATTAATTTCTTCCACAGAATTTGTCGCTGCAAACAGGGTCCCAATTTTAACGGGATTTGAATGAATATAGGGGTAAATAAAAGGGAATGATAAAATAGTCCTAACTGAAAAGGGGACGGGAGGGCTTCCCAGATAAGGGAGAGCCCCTGGGTAACGTAGCTTACTGGCCGGTGACTCACGCTGAGACAAGATACCTATTAGGGTTGAGGCAAGATGTGGGGAAATACATTTATTCACACTGGGCATAGAAAGTAAATTAAAGCAGTTGCCGTTAAGCACAATATAGAAATTGAAAGGTGACTTTGAGGTTTGCAGATGGAGTAAAACCGGTGTGCGCAAACTGTGAATAGAATCTTATAAGACATTGTCCGCGGAAACCTAATTTTGTTTTACAGACTTGTGAGGAAAATATGCCAAGCAACAGTAGTCCATCGGAGAAATCTGATGCTACTGAAAGAAGGAGGCCTGAGGAAAAGAAACAGGTGGTCCAGAAGGGAAAGATGCAGATAAGAAAGAACACTGCAAAGGTGATTTAAAAAAAGGCTAAAAGACACCGGGAAGAGGTAGGAGATCCCATTGTTCCATTGGGATCACCAGCAAATGTGGTAATAAAAAAGTACAGAGATGACCAATGTCCAGTAAATCTTTATGGTAATCTAGTTGATCAATTAAATGGAAATTGGGAAGATAAGGGAAGTTATAAGCTGTCTCTGTCCTACTCATCTCTAAACAAATAAATGGGTTGGTGAGATTGAAGCACAATTAATATTTGCCATGGAAGTGTTATTAGTGATGGTTGGAATGGTAAGTGTAACTTTAAAATTGATGGAAATAATAAGGAGATGGATTGGGATGGAGAAAATACACCAGCCCCTAGAGGAGGAGAAAGGTGTTAAGCGGACAGAGGGAAATGAGGGACCTGTGCCTATTATACCAAAGCAAGTGGCAGCTAGATCATGATCAACAGGCTGAGGGGAATGAGTCCCTCACTCGCTGGTTGGCCCACAGAGGAAAGGAGGCTATAATGGGGGGAGCAAGATAACATAGTGACATAGGGGAGGTGGTGCGATACTTGCAACACAAAGACGAGACAATCCCAGATTGTAAAGCCGATTTAAGAGTAAGTGGGAGGAACATGCCGGAGGGTCCCTAGATGAAAATGTGCCTCTAGCTGTTCACACTTTACTAAATTGTTTGCTGCCCCGACAGGCTCAAGCTTTTAAAATGGTTAACCTAGATTGGCAAAATTATCCGGGGGAGAATGTGATCACAGCACTTGTGAACATGACAGAGGAAGGGGACAGTGGCAATTAAAAGATACAACATGAGGTACATGCTGGAGATGTGGTAAGAAAGGGCATTGGGCTTGAGATTGCAGATGTTCCCCACAGCTACAACAAAGGAAAGCCCAACAGGGAGGGTGTCTAGTCCCTTACTGATACTTTTTATAATCTCTCGAACAGCCCCACTCCCGTTACTGGAAACACAGGCTTTGTGCAAACTGGGAGCAGATTTACACTGTACTGCAGACAGTATGTTTATTGAAATCCCTCAAATGCGGACACATCAATTGTTAAATTTAACTAAGGAGAAAGAACAAGGGCAAATGATGCCCATTCCATATTGTTGGCAATTAAGTAGTAATCCATACAGTCAATTGGCTAATCAAACCAATTGTGCTCTGCAAAGATTCAAAAGGCCAGTATTTACAATATCTTGTTGAAACCAGCGAAGAAGATAAGCGAATGCATTGCACTGAATTATATATGTGCCTCCTTAATCCCAGATACCAGGAAAGAGTCTCCCTCTGGTTGAATAAACTCGAACAATTAACAGTGACCTCTGATTTTTGGGATCCCGGGATTAGGAATTAGCCTGCTACGGTCAGGCTAACGCCTCCGTTGCCATGCTGTGAGAACGGAGAGGTTGAGAAGGAGTTTCTTCCCAGAGGCCATTAGGACTGCAAACTCCTACCTCACCAGGGACTAACTTTACTGCACCACTCTACTGCTTTTTTTTAAAATTGCTGTTTTTTTTTCCCTTTTTTCCTTCCGCCCACAATATTTAATATGTAAAAGAATATGTGATTCTGTTCCATTCTGTTTGTAGTTTGTTTGGTTGTTTGTTTGTTTTTTTGCACAAAGTCTGCGAGTATTGCCACTTTTCATTTCACTGCACATCTTGTATGTGACGAATAAACTTGACTTGACTTGACTTGTTATGACTAATTAAATAATTGGTACCCATGTGGTGGTAGAATAGTGTTTTTTGTAGAATAGTACCTACCAAAAGTAAACAAAAGTAATTTACTTCACAGTATAACTGTTGGCTTATTACTTGGAAGTCACAGAACTGGAGAGCAGTTTTCTGCAGCCATCTCTCCATGATATCATGCAATAAGTTTCTTGAAGCAATCCTGCGAAGTCTGTAACTTTTTGTTTTTCCTTTTATTTCCCTCTAAATTAATTTATTCCACAAAACACCTGTGAAGCCATGTGTCCAGAACATTATGGTACCCTGAAATGGGGGGGGGGGGGGGGGGGGCTATGTTTAAACGCAGCTGTAATTTCTACATGGTGAAACCAAAATATATAAAATACCCTTTAATAAAATTTGACAATGTGCACTTTAACCACATGTGATTTTTTTCTATTACAAATCTCAAATTGTGGAGTACAGAGGCAAATAAATAAATGATGGGTCTTTGTTCCAAACATTACGGAGGGCACTGTAACTTAAAATTACACAATGCAAACATACCAATTACTTTTAATGAGTAAGAAATAGTTCCATCTTTCATTTCTGGGAATACCAGTATTTATTGGCCATCATTAATTTTCCTTGGAGGTGGTGATCTGCCTTCTTTAACTGCTGCAGGCCTTCTGTTGAAGCTACTCCCACAGTGCTGATGGTGGGAGCACTGGGAATTAGACCAGAGACAATGTGTGAGTCAAAGGGGAACCTGCAGATGACGGTGTCCATATGTATCTTCTGACCTTGTCCTTCTAAACAGGTTGAGGTTTGAGAGGTGCTCTTAGAGTTGTCTTGGTGAGTAACCACATTTTGGATGATAATATATCCTCTTCTAGGACCAGATCCAAAGAGTTGCGCACTTCAGCGCCATCATGCACCAACGCACGCCCACATTACTGTTTACAGACGGGGCACAGCAGGAACATTGCAACAATGGTGAGTGGACTCATTGTTAAGGTATTCCAGATAGAATTCCACTGAAGCTTTGTGTGGGTGTTATTGAGTTTCTTGATATTGGACTGCAGTCATCCAGGAAGTAAAAACTATTTCATGATGTTTCTGACTTGTGGCCTGCAGATGGTGGAAAGTCTTTGTGGACAAAGGAGGTGAGCCACGCCAAAAATGCTGTTTATGCAAATGTAGTAAATCAAGTGGCTGTCCACGTGAGTTTCTATTCAGTGATTACCACCAGGATATTGCCTTGAGAGAATCAATGAGCACAATATGTGATATGTGAAAAGAAAGAGATTAGTTAAAACAAATGTAGGTCCCTTGCAGTCAGAAACAGGTGAGTTGATCATGGGGAACAAGGATATGGCGGACCAATTGAATAACTACTTTGGTTCCGTCTTCACTAAGGAAGACATAAATAATCTGCCGGAAATAGCAGGGGACCGTGGGTCAAAGGAGTTGGAGGAATTGAGTGAAATCCAGGTTAGCCGGGAAGTGGTGTTGGGTAAATTGAATGGATTAAAGGCCGATAAATCCCCAGGGCCAGATAGGCTGCATCCCAGAGTAATTAAGGAAGTAGCTCCAGAAATAGTGGATGCATTAGTAATAATCTTTCAAAACTCTTTAGATTCTGGAGTAGTTCCTGAGGATTGGCGGGTAGCAAACGTAACCCCACTTTTTAAGAAGGGAGGGAGAGAGAAAACGGGGAATTACAGACCAGTTAGTCTAACATCGGTAGTGGGGAAACTGCTAGAGTCAGTTATTAAAGATGGGATAGCAGCACATTTGGAAAGTGGTGAAATCATTGGACAAAGTCAGCATGGATTTACAAAAGGTAAATCATGTCTGACGAATCTTATAGAATTCTTCGAGGATGTAACTAGTAGCGTGGATGGGGAGAACCAGTGGATGTGGTGTATCTGGACTTCCAGAAGGCTTTCGACAAGGTCCCACATAAGAGATTAGTATACAAACTTAAAGCACACGGCATTGGGGGTTCAGTATTGATGTGGATAGAGAACTGGCTGGCAAACAGGAAGCAAAGAGTAGGAGTAAACGGGTCCTTTTCACAATGGCAGGCAGTGACTAGAGGGGTACCGCAAGGCTCAGTGCTGGGACCCCAGCTATTTACAATATATATTAATGATCTGGATGAGGGAATTGAAGGCAATATCTCCAGGTTTGCGGATGACACTAAGCTGGGGGGCAGGGTTAGCTGTGAGGAGGATGCTAGGAGACTGCAAGGTGACTTGGATAGGCTTGGTGAGTGGGCAAATGTTTGGCTGATGCAGTATAATGTGGATAAATGTGAGGTTATCCATTTTGGTGGGAAAAACAGGAAAGCAGACTATTATCTAAATGGTGGCCGACTAGAAAAAGGGGAGATGCAGCGAGACCTGAGTGTCATGGTACACCAGTCATTGAAAGTAGGCATGCAGGTGCAACAGGCAGTGAAGAAAGCGAATGGTATGTTAGCTTTCATAACAAAAGGATTTGAGTATAGGAGCAGGGAGGTTCTACTGCAGCTGTACAGGGTCTTGGCGAGACCACACCTGGAGTATTGCGTACAGTTTTGGTCTCCAAATCTGAGGAAGGACATTATTGCCATAGAAGGAGTGCAGAGAAGGTTCACCAGGCTGATTCCTGGGATGTCAGGACTGTCTTATGAAGAAAGACTGGATAGACTTGGTTTATACTCTCTAGAATTTAGGAGATTGAGAGGGGATCTTATAGAAACTTACAAAATTCTTAAGGGTTTGGACAGGCTAGATGCAGGAAGATTGCTCCCGATGTTGGGGAAGTCCAGGACAAGGGGGCACAGCTTAAGGATAAGGGGGAAATCCTTTAAAACCGAGATGAGAAGAACTTTTTTCACACAGAGAGTGGTGAATCTCTGGAACTCTCTGCCACAGAGGGTAGTCAAGGGCAGTTCATTGGCTATATTTAAGAGGGAGTTAGATGTGGCCCTTGTGGCTAAGGGGATCAGAGGGTATGGAGAGAAGGCAGGTACGGGATACTGAGTTGGATGATCAGCCATGATCATATTGAATGGCGGTGCAGGCTCGAAGGGCCGAATGGCCTACTCCTGCACCTAATTTCTATGTTTCTATGTTTCTATGTCATTCTATCTAAAGGGTGGGTAGTTAGACTCCATGTTGCTGGATAGTATTGTCATAATTGTGTGTTGTGTGGTGTTTATGTAATTTGCTTCATAATAGCTCTCACTATCCACCCTTTTTCCAGAACATTGATGACTACATTGGGGCTGCCTTGTATTCATGAGGAAATTGACTATATCTTGGCTGTTGTTGCCAATTTCTACCCTGCCCTCGTCCCCAGACATATAGTCTTTCTCTGACTCTTCTCTTCCTTTTCTAGATTTATCTGTCTCCATCTGATGAGAGAGGCTAGCTACTGCCATTCATAACAAGCCCACTAACTCCCACAGCTATCTTGGCTACTTCTTGACCCACCCTGCCTCCTGTAAGAATTCTATTCCATTCTCCCCGACCACCCATCTCTGTTGCATCTACTGTATCCATCACCCACATTGGCTCAGGTTATTGATGTTCTCCCTCTTTTCTTTATTCCTCTGGACATATCTTCAGTTCTGTTCTCTATTTTGCAACTCCAATATTTTCTTGCCTATGTCCTTTCATTTATGTTCTCACTCTTTCATTCAGTCATTAACCCAATACCCTTGTCTCCAGCTTATCCCTATCATAATCCCAGTTTTTTCTGATCAGCCACATCCCCCTTCCCTAGCCTTGTTGCAACTTAACTAGCATAATGTCTTTCTTTCTCAGTTCTAGATAGAGTAATGCAGCATGGAAACAGGCCCTTCGGACCAACTCATCCTTGCTGACAATGTTGGCATTCTGAGCCAGTCCAATTTGCTTGCATTTGGTCCATATTCCTCTAAACCTTTCCAATCCGTATATCTGCCCTAATTTCTTTGTAAATTGTAATTAAATCCACTTTTATTACTTCCTCTGGTAACCTGTTCCAGATACGTACTACTCTGAGTGAAAAGCTTGCTTCTGAGGTACTTGTTAAATATCCTCCTTTTCATTTTAAGCCAATAAGCTAGTTTTAGAATCCTCTACCATAGGAAAAAAGATTGTGAGGATCAATAGTCAAGTGTGTGTTATTGTCATATGTCCCAGATCGAACGATGAAATTCTGACTTGCAGCAGTACAACATAATATGTAAAGCATTCACGTTATCCATGCCTTTATGATCCATCCATGATTTTAGACACTTTACTAAGATCAACCCTCAGCCTCCTACACTCCAAAGAAAAAAGTCCCAACCTATCCAGCCTCTCCCTATAACTCAAATCTATATATCCCAATATTATCCTGGTAAATCCTGGACCCTTGATGATAGGTCTTTGGCATAAACATTGATGCCATTTCTCTTCCCACAGACCTGACCTTTCCTGCACTTTCTATCTTTATTTTAGATTTCCAGCATCCACAGTGTTTTTCTTTGATTTTCAAGCCCGAATGTTGTCTAAGCCTGTGGACAACTTCATTTGCCAGACTTTGATCAAACAATGAGAAAACATCTCCAATTCCAGCCTTAAGATAGAAGGAAGATCATTAATGAAGAAGATTGTAGGGCCCCTGAAAACATCCATATATCCTGCATTTCGAATGATCGACTTGCTAAAAATTAAATTCAGATCCAAAAAAGTGAGCAAATGCAAAACATCATAGATGATGAAAATTGTAAATAAAAACAAAGAATGCTGGAACACGGCAGGTCAGGCAGTAAGAATTTGGTATGGTATAGCAATGTTACAACATTTTGAGATTTTAAAAATCAAGTCCGCAATTTGGCCCATCAGATAAAACATAAAATTAAGTTTAATTTGACACTTAAATTCACTTTCATATCTTCAGTATTAAAAAAGCTATGGCCATTTTCATACTCGGAAATTAGTATCTAATAATTGCTTTTCCATTGACTTAACACAAAAGCTGTGATCAAGGACAGTCAAAAGCCTATAACTTTCTTAAATATTAAGAGAACTGAATGAAATTTTCAGTTATTATAGATTGAAGCATTCTGAAACAAATATGAAACAATCTTACTTGGATGACCAGAAATTAAAACATATAATTAGCTAGTTACCCAATTGCAGCTAATTACAAAATGCAATTACTAGATCTAAACATCTATCCATTTCTTAAGAAAAGGTTAACATTTTTAAAAAGCCTAAGTGTCCAAATAACATTTACACAAGAATTCACAATATAACATGATTTTAAAATCTAATTGTCATGAATTTATAGGCCAAATGGAAGGAATTTAGTGTTTAATTCCTGTAAATTAATGGGCATTTAAATCATCTTGCAAGTGGGATTTTGTGGAACGCGCTGGTTTGGAACGTTGTGGCTGCAGTGAATTTAAACCCCATATCGGCAGGAAAAATACTGCCGGTTCATATATTTACATAATCACATTTTCGCAACGTGAAATTTTGATTAAAGGCATCCTAAGAAGCAAGTTTATATGAAAAAATAAATGGCAAACCTTGCCTTGTCCCCTACGTGAGATCCGTCCCGTTGTCGGCGTTGACGGCATTTGAAGATGATTTTAATTTTACTCCAACAATTAAATTATCCAGCGCTAATTTTAATAAACTTAATAAAACGGCAGTCAAAGTGATTTTTCTTTAGCAACTAAAGAGCCTGACAGAGATCGATTTGAATAGGCTGCAGAAAAATCGCATTTTAAACCCGCCCCCCTCTCAAAGGCGCCAAAGTCGCGCACACGGGCAGTGGCAGAACTGCAGTGCCGCTGAAGGTAAGTTTTGTAACGTACCTATATGGTATGCTTTTATTTAATTGTGATTGCGCTGTTAGTTAGATTTGTGTTTTTAAATCTATATCTATCTATCATATCTATCTATTATCTATTATATACTTAAAAGTATGATCTTGGATGTGTGTGTGTGGGTGTGCGTGTGTATAATCATACTGCTCTAAAAAACAATGCTCTATCGGTATCATTTTTACATATTCCGATAGAGATTTATGCCGTGGTCAAAATTTGCCTTATCTGAAAATGTCTGCATTATTTCTCGTTATTTATGAAAATGTTGACAAATGTGCAGAAACTTAATAACTGAAATAACTACTTTTTCCCTGCGCTTACAGCTGTGAGGTCACAATGGGATTGTAGCCCTGCTCACAACATTGTTGCAATTCAAGTACACTGACTTCTGCTAGCCCTAGAAAGTGCAAATGCATTTTTTTAAAGTTGAATAGTAGGACTGGGTGTGACAATGCCTAAGATTTCACTACAATTGCCATTCTTGGGTATGACCATTAGGTGAATTTGCTAACAATCAGACACATCTTCAGTTGTGTACCTCAACGTCACTGGGTATTTTGGCCTTTTATCACAAGACACCCTCACTCGAGGCAGGCCCACCGCAGGTTGATCAGACCTGGGTGTGTGTCTGATTGTTAGCCTTTAGACAGTCACGTGGCAGCCCAGACAGCATCTTTCCTCTTGCTCTGTTCGGCGGCATTGGCCAGTTCTTTTATTGCCCTCCTTTGTGCCTGCCCTTTGACTCCTACTTCCCTCAGGAGCCTTGCGGTGGAACTGGCTACAAAGTCCCTGCACCCCACCTCCACTGGACACACCCTTATGCTCCAACCTCTCTCCTCTGCCTCTGCTGCAAGGTTTGAATATCAAAGTTTTTTCCTTTCATAAGCCTCGTCCACAGCCTCCTCCCATGGGACCGTCAGCTCAATGATGAAAACACGCCAACAGGAGTTGGACCAGAGAACGAGGTCTGGTCGCAGGTTGGTAACTGCGATTTCAACTGGGAACGAAAGCCTGTGGCTTCGGTCACCACGCATTTCCCAGTCCCTGGCTGCGTTCAGTGGCCATGAGTTGAGAGGCGAGGGGTTAGTCCTCCGTTTCTCTCCTTCCCAGATGAAGGATGGTATTTGCGGGGATGTTATCTGGGCATTGATAGGCATGGTTTTGGTGGTAACTCTCTTGCACTCGGGTTCAGCTGCCAAACACCTCAGCACCTGATTGTGTCGCCAGGTGTATCTGCCTTGTGTTAGGCTGGTCTTACAACCGACCAGGATGTGCTTGAGGTTTGCTGGATCCTCTCCCAGCCAAACATAGAAACATAGAAACATAGAAAATAGGTGCAGGAGTAGGCCATTCAGCCCTTCGAGCCTGCACCGCCATTCAATATGATCATGGCTGATAATCCAACTCAGTATCCTGTACCTGCCTTCTATCCATACCCCCTGATCCCTTTAGCCACAAGGGCCACATCTAACTCCCTCTTAAATATAGCCAATGAACTGGCCTCAACTACCTTCTGTGGCAGAGAGTTCCAGAGATTCACCACTCTCTGTGTGAAAAATGATTTAGGTTTGTGGGAGAGGGAAGGATGCCACTTGTGGCTCTGATAATGAAGCTCAACTTATTTGACTCCATAGTCCACAGCTCT